>NC_044499.1:49705814-49843314 GCF_902362185.1 Chanos chanos | reverse complement strand
CACCTCATACACTGACTGGTATTGAACACACAGACTCTCATTCAGTCATTCCTGTTCAAATTTTCCTATGAACGTTGTTAGAAATACAGATGACCTCTCCCAGTACAGTACCTTTCATTGCACATCAAACTGTGCAAAAAATATTGATTTTGTATTGTTTCCACCAAAGAGATTTACTGCAATATGATCTTCTCCACCATAATGCTGGTCCACTACTTTTATCTCACATAGAATGTTCTAGAACTGTCTCCGCTGCCCAGCTGGACATGCTAAAGCTATATATTTTTTTGAGGTTGGGTATTAAAGGTTGAGAAACAGAAAGACCCTAGTGACAAATTAATTCCTACAGTTTTATAACCATGTTTACAGAGGACGTATTTCAGTAGCAGTAGTTGTTTCATAATTCCTACATTTGATGACAAAGAGCATTCATCAGAGGGTAGTGAGCATGTACACACGACATCGTGTCAGCTCCACGCCAGGGTTTAAGGCAGATTAATGCAACACTCTTCGTGGATTAGCCTCAGCGGAGGTGGTCACATGGGACTAGGCTGGATTGGTGTCTATATCAAGACACAGAGTGTCAGACGTTTGATTCTATTTTCATTTAAGAACATATCCAGAGCGGACAGAGCGCTGCCATCTGCTCTGACTGCTCAAACTGCCCAGAAAAACTGTGTTGAATTGTTTGTACTTCCACATATGGCCTGTAGATGGCAGTAAGACGTCGTCTTGGGGAGAAAATTGTTTCTTTTGTGATCTCTTAAACTCACAAGGTCCCTGACAGGATTTTAGAAGAGGCAGTCCTGTACCTTACCACAGGGATGCTGGAATTGTGTTTCATCAAGAGGTGGGTAACAGTCAGTATAAAAATAGGGGCTGTCAAAAAAGTATTATTACATTTAATATTATGACACAATATTATGCACACCAAATATAAAATATACAAATATGAGACACAGAAAATGCATCAAAAAGAAAATAAAAGTCCTTTTAAATGAACTCTAAATGCCAAACCCACTGTCGCTTGGCTTCTCCAGGCATATGGCAGCACTCTCATTTAGACCCATGTTTACCCTCACTGTAAGTCTATGACTCTCGCATTCTTTCTGCCCTCACTGTAAGTCTATGACTGTCCTTTTCCTTCTGCCGTCACTGTAAGTCTATGACTCTCCTTTTCTTTCTGCCCTCACTGTAAGTCTATGACTCTCGCATTCTTTCAGCCCTCACTGTAAGTCTATGTCTCTCCTTTTCCTTCTGCTGTCACTGTAAGTCTATGACTCTCCTTTTCCTTCTGCCCTCACTGTAAGTCTATGACTCTCGCATTCTTTCAGCCCTCACTGTAAGTCTATGACTCACGCATTCTTTCAGCCCTCACTGTAAGTCTGTGACTCTCCTTTTCCTTCTGCCGTCACTGTAAGTCTATGACTCCTTTTCCTTCTGCCCTCACTGTAAGTCTATGACTCTCGCATTCTTTCAGCCCTCACTGTAAGTCTGTGACTCTTGTATTCCTTCTGCCCTCACTGTAAGTCTGTGACTCTCATATTCCTTCTGCCCTCACTGTAAGTCTGTGACTCTCATATTCCCTCTGCCCTCACTTTAAGTGTATGACTCTCACATTTTTCCTCCCTTCACTGTGAGTCTGTGACTCTCGGATTCTTTCCGCCCTCTCTGTGACTCTATGACTCTCGTATAACTCCTGCATTCACCTTAAGTCTATGAGTTTTGTACTGCTTCTGAGCTCACTTTGAGTCATGTGACTCTCGTATAGCTTCTGCCCGCACTGTGACTCTATATCGACTGTTGAGAGCCCGTAACCAACATCAGACTGATGAATTTGAGTCTTTCAGAATGCATGCACATACGCACACACACACACACACACACACACACACACACACACACAATGTATGGGGAAGGTGAGGACTTCCAGAAGGCACATGGTCTGAGCCTTTCAGGAGATCTCAGTGGCCCACCCATAAGTGGGGCAGTATTTAAGGCCAGATCCCGTTGGACTCTTGGCTTTTAACCAGTTCCCAGAGGAACCACAGCGTCCCCTTTGAAGGTTCACAGCATTGGTTCATCAGTTCATCCGTTTCTGCCTCGACTGGTCAAAAACTACATCTTATCTTCGTTTCCTCAGCGATGTCTCGGAGGAATTCAGCATCAAAGTTAACCCTTTGCGCGATGCATTTCTTTATCTTTTGACATGTCTTATCCAGAGTGGGGCTAAAAATAGCCAGCAGCAAGACACACGTTTCAAAATGTCAGATTTCATAGATAAAAGACCAGAAGACCGGATATATTTGTATGTAAGACATCATTTATATATATATAAATGTTCCATGATGTTGCTATTTATTGCATATAAAGCCCGTCTGAAGCAGTCTGAGGCAGGCAGATCCTTGCCTTTGGCTCTCTAGGCGCTTACGCTAAGACACCTGACAGATAGATGTTCGCCACCTGGGCCCCGGGGAGCCATTTGATCGCACCCCTGTTTTTTTTTTTTTCCCTTACGGACCCCCGCACAACCCTTCAGAGTCTTATCACCACCCTCAGGGCATTCAGAGCCCCCCCCCAAACATCCCGATAAAAAAAAGGAGAAAATAAATAAACAAATAAATAAAACACTCCAGGAATGTAGAGCTCGTCTGGTTCACTGCCTGGTGTAATATTGCAACAATTTCAGTGTAATTTTACGACAGCGATGATATTTCTTCAAAGGACGTATATGAAACGTACTTCAAAGAACATTTGATGGAGCACTCCGTGACACAGAGAACTGAAAAAAAAAAAAACACAAAAACGGTTGAACGGTCAGAAACTCCTGATTGTCTTTGTTCGTAGTGGAGATTGTTAACGACTGACACTTGACAAGAGGTAGGAGACATGAGTGCAGTTCAAAAAGTCAGCCGAGAAAGCTTCTTATGTTACCACAGGTTCTCATGGACCCAAATCCCGCCGCTGGGGGCCCTTCTACGTCACCTGATTAGCCTCCACTCCAATCCCAAACAGAAGAATGAGTCAATTATCACTTGCTGCAATTTGAAGATATGGACGGGGGATAAAGTGATGGAGTTAGATATCGAGGGGAGGGGAGTGGGCTGGGGGGAGTTCGTGACCGGCGCTCAGCGTGATGGCAGTCCAACAGAACCAGGCTTAGAGTTCTCAGCTGGACAGTGTGAAAGACTGAAGGAACTGAGAACAAAGAGACATCTGGACCAACATGACTGTGTAGAATACATAGTTTGAGGCCACTGAAACTCTGTCACTGATCTTTGTACTAATGCACACACACACACACACACAGACACACACACAGACACACACACAAACGCACACTCAAACACACACACACACAAACACACACAAACACTCAGAGTCGTTATATACATCAAGAAAACACAATCCATTATAAACAATTAAAGATGCTGCAGATGCTTTAGTAAAAGTAGCAAAAGATGCAAAGGGAAATGCATGGATGTTGCATTTGTCTTATTTTAGTCAATTTGTGTGTGTGTGTGTGTGTGTGTGTGTCTGTGAGTGTTTGTGTGTGTGTGTGTGTGTGTGTGTGTGTGTGTGTTTTCTACCTCTATTTACCAGCTATAGTTAATGAACATATGGAGGAGGTCAGTACTCTGTGTTTCTGACTAAAGACTTTGTGGGTTAATGCGTTCATTGATCACACAGCACTGATACTGCGTCTTAAGGGGGAAGAGAGAGAGAGAGAGAGAGAGAGAGAGAGCGAGAGAGAGAGAGAGAGAGAGATAGAGAGAGAGAAAGAAGAGATGGCTGGGCTTTTAACGACGGTAAGGTTGGGTAGTTCAGCTGCTCTCTGATCAGTGCCAGCAGTCTCCCTTTTAAACAGAAAGTAAAGAGAAACAGTCAATAATTAAATATAACAATATTTAACCTCTTTTATTTGAAATATTATTTTCTTTTTTTGTAAAAATATTTACTTTCTTTCTTTTTAAAATAATATTCCACTCCAGCACAGACAAATGAGGTGTACAAGAAATCAGGGAAAAATGAATGAAAACTTAGCGAAAATGAAAATTACACTGAATATGAATGCATAGTATTAAAATAAAACAAAGAAACAAAAGCGTCTGGGACTGATACCGTTAGAGATCGACTGAGTTTGTTATCTGTACGTGTATGATGTATGATGTATGTTTGGCTTGCGGAGCCTAAACACGGCAAGACGTCAGCTCACAATCACACCATCACGTTTCATCACCTGGCCCGCCTGAAAATAGCGCAGCTGTATTTTTAGCCTTGCTTAGAAGCGAACGCAGGCATAAAACCATTCAAACAATTTACAGACTTCACTTTGAGCTGACGCAGAAATGAAAGGAGGCAGAAGCTCTTTAAAGCCGGTCCAAATAGGGCAAAAAAAAAAACACAGGGTGAAAAAAAATGAGGACATTAAAAAAATAGAGAGAGAGAGAGAGAGAGAGAGAGAGAAAGAAAGAAAACCCATCTGTGAAATATGAAAGATGTAAAATTTTCTCACAGTATGGCAGTAGCAGCTTTTTGTCTCTGCTGGACACAGGTGTAACACCGTCAAAAACGTCACAGAGTCAAAATATGCTTGTGATTCAACACCAGCGCTCACTACTCACAACAGGCAGAGAAACCTGCGGCTCACAGCGCACACAGGCAGCTTTGACTCTGTGACCATACACGGCTCTTCAAAGGGGGTGGCGTCAAACCATCATTTACGAAGCCAGCCCAGGGACTGCTTTTAGAAATGGGTTATGGAAAGTTATGAGAACTGGAAGTCCAAACGGTTTGCTTTTGTTTGTGTGATCTTAACTAGCTCAGCGCTGACATTTTTCTGTGACGGTAAGAGACGGTACGGTCTGATGAGAGCAGAATGGCAATTTTTTTTATTTCTCACGTAAAATACATGCTCATGAATGTCACTACTGGCTCTGGGTGACAGTGTGTTTTACGGAGATTCAAAGTGTTACTTTCAGACAAAACGTCATAGCCACTGCCTGTCACCACATGACAGAAAACAGGGAAACCAGATTTCCAGATCAAAATTAATAGAGATTGATTTATATCCTAAACATGCCTTAAACATGTCAATATCAGTCCAGACTTAAGTCAAAATTTAAAGATTCAGCGCAGTGAGAGTTCAGTTTTGAGTTCAGTTTCGAGTTCAGTTTCGACTGTACGATAATTTGGTGATGAAATTCTTTTTGGTATTGATTTCAGTAATGCCAATGTTGAGATGTTGAGGAGCTTTAAAACACCTGTCCTCTGCAAATGCGCCCGGAACACAGAAGTGTGCAAAACGGACCTGAAGGACACAGGCAAGGTCAAGAGATAGACAGCATAACAGAGGAGATGAAATGACAAGGGAGAAAAAAGAGAGGGATTATAGAGAAGTGATAGAATCAACAGGACAGAGGAAAAAAGTCAGTGTGAACCTTTCCCTGTGTCAGCTGAGTAAACTGACCTGACAGAGAGGTAGAGAAGAGGAGAAGACAGCAGAGGAAAAAAAAAAAAAAAAAAAAAAAAGATCCACGACGACGACAGAAAGGGTGAACCAGAGCTCGAAAAGAGTGGAGAGAGAGAGAGAGAGAGAGAAGATAGACGGAGAAAAATACATGTTAAAGGCTGGGGGGAAGACACAGAGAGGGAGAGAGAGAGAGAGAGAGTCATGCCACGAGAGAGAGGGGGAAAGAGAGAGAGAGATGGACAGAGAGAGGAGGGAGAAAAAGAGGGAGGGAAGATAAATCCTTACACCGTCATCATTAGGATGCAGAAGCCGAGAGAGAGAGAGAGAGAGAGAGAGAGAGAGAGAGAGAGCAGGATGTAGGATTACACCCCCTCAACACAGGACAGCACAGAGCACGTCAACACAACCCGGCTATGACATGACCAGGAAACTGACAAATCTTTTCTGAACTTCCTGTGGAGCAGAGGAAACATCTTTTTAACAACTATCAATTAATTACCAAAACCAAAAAAAAAAGTCATTTTTGGACCGATTCAGAAGCACAGAAACAACTGTGGGGACAAAAAGAACTTCAGGACTTTGTGAGAGAAGATTTGTGAGGACTTTTTCGCCTGAAATTCAAGGGCAAGAGAAGTGGAGGAGAAGACTGCTGGTTTTACAATCATCCTCTTTGGTTTCATTGTCGGCGGCTTGTTTAGACGAAGTCTTCACGTTCTCTTGATTATTTTTCTTTGTGGACTGAAGAGTGGATCCTTTGAAGCCAAGAGAACAGAGACTGTGGATTAGGTAGTCGATTTTGGATGTAGGGTTAGACTGAACAAAGACTCTTAATATCCTCAGCACACTCTCTCTCTCTGTCATACACAC
This sequence comes from Chanos chanos, assembly GCF_902362185.1. Taxonomy (NCBI): domain Eukaryota; kingdom Metazoa; phylum Chordata; class Actinopteri; order Gonorynchiformes; family Chanidae; genus Chanos; species Chanos chanos. Next base: position 49,836,974 of record NC_044499.1, on the reverse strand, counting down.
ACACACACACACACACACACACACACACACTCACTGCTCTTTTATTAGTACAAGCCTTGACACACTGAAACAGACAGACAGGGACATACACAGACTCACACACCCACACACGCACACACACTCTTGCTGTCAGGACACTCCTCAGTTTGATACCCCACTCTCACTCACACCTTTTCCTCTGATAAATATCACCACTGCAATTCTCCAGCTGCTTCTCCCGCCCGCTGCTGCCCGCAGCCCTGCCAACAGCCTCCTCTTCTCCTCCTTCTCCTCCTCTCCCTCCATCTCACCCTCTATCCCTCCATCACTCTGTCCACACCTTCACAATACTGTCCACAACCTGAGACACCGTGCCAGTGAGAGAGAGAGAGAGAGAGACAGAGAGAGGGAGATAGAGAGACAGAGAGAGAGAGAGAAAGAGAGAGAGAAAGAGAATATGCCACCATCACAGCAGGCTTTGCTGTATGCATTCAACTCGACCCACAAGTGTTAAAAGAAATAGAAAGCGTGACACAGAGAGAGAGAGGGAGAGAGAGGGAGAGAGAGAGAGGGGGGGAAAGAGAGAGAGGGAAAGAGAGAGAGGGAGAGGGGGAGAGGGAAAAGGAGAACAGGTCCAAAGGAACAAGAGTGAAAACGAAGGAGAGGAAGTTGGAGACACGCAGCGATGAATCGCTTGGGGTCACGGTCGGATACATGCAGCCGACACAGGTAAGTGAACTCTGTGTGTGTGTGTGTGTGTGTGTGTGTGTGTGTGTGTTTGTGTGTGTGTGCACGCACGCGTGTGTGTGTGAGATCAGTAGAACTTAAAGTAGTACAGTTAGGATGGCTTTCTTTGTCAAATAGATCATGACCATTCCCCGCTGCTCACTCCATGTGTGTGAGTGAGTGAGTGAATGTGTATGTCTGTGTGTGTGTGTGTGTGTGTGTGTGTGTGTGTGTGTGTGTGTGTGTGTGTGCGTATGTGTGTGTGTGTTTGCAAAAAGAACGTCTCTATTTTGTGGAATGATATTAAGGAAAGAGCCGGGTGGTCTGTTTCTGGGCATGGTTAACAGGTGGAGCATAGCTCTGTATTTACTCTGTCTATCTGATACTCTCTCTCTCTCTCACACACACACACACAAACACACACACACACAGAGCACCGTTCCTCAAAAGAGAACACATATATCTGATCGGGAGGAGTGGGGAGTTCTCTATGCCGAACGTAGACTTCACACACATACAGACAGACACACACACACACACACACTCTTGCTGTCTGGTAACGAAGGTTAGAGCATTTGTAATTGTTTCAGCATATTAGACTGGGTCCAGTTATTTGTAGAAATGTTTCAGTGGCGGCTTTGACAGCACCAACTGTCTGTGTAAGAGTTTATATCTATCTGCTACATCCAGAGACCAACACGCTTATCTTGTCATTTATTGAGTTACGGGCATTTATGAGAGTGTGTAAGTGAGTCAGTCAGAGCAGACATGCACACTCTCTCCCTGAAACAAATGAGTCAAGGTCAAAGGGGGGGGGGGGGTGTTTAAAGAGGGGGGGGGTGGTTAAAGAGTTGGCAGCTGTAAATTCGCTTATTCTGTACAGAAATAAAACAAACAAACAAACAAAAAAACAGACAAACATCTTTTGTGTGTGTGTGAATTGTGTGTGTGTGTGTGTGTGTGTGCGCGTGTGCGGGGGCATGTGTGCACATGAGTGCGTCGGTGTGTGTCACACAAGGAAAGTACATCATTCTTTAGCCAAACAGAAAATAGCACCAGAAAAGAAAATGACTAAAATGACCTACCTTAACTATTCTAAACTTAAGCTAATGCATCAAAATTACTGCCTCGCTGTGTTTGCTCTGCCCATGAAGAATCAACCAATGAGAACACTCCTCTATACTTACACCGAGACGGCTGCTGTTTATTTTAATTAGAAAGAAATCGAATCTCTTTCTTGTCAAAGTGTGACATTTTTTTTTTGAAGCTGTAGTGATCCAGTTACCGGCGTGTGCTCATTTTCAGTCAGGGCTGGACTTGTGTGAAGCGTTCGTCAGTGTGTAGTAAACAGGTTTTACATGAGGGTGTGCACAGCAAGGCAAACGCCCTCAGTATCAGCAGGTGTTGACATGTGGCATGTAAGCATGGGGTGGAATGTGTCTATCTGTGTTTCACATGTTGAGAATGACACACAGCGTGTTATATCACTTCGGACTGAAATTGAAATCTTTCGGACGGTGATACGTGAAGTTATAGATGGAGTCAGAGTGACGGAGTTAATGTCAGATCAGTGTGAATGTAGATCTGTTCTGGAGTCAGTGTGGGGCATTAATAGTGAATTGTTAGATCACTGGGATGGAGTAGTTGTGGTAGAGATGGTATGGAGCAGTGCTACAGTCTTGTTACATCACTGTGAAGATGTAACTGTGGAGGAGATGTTGCGGAGCACTGAAGGGCTGGTGTGGGTCTTTGAGTGTGTGTGTGTGTGTGTGCATGTGTGGTTTCTGCATGTGCATACCTGCATGTGGTCCTGTGCTTTTGTGTGTGTTTGTGCTTTTGTCTGGTGTGTGAGCATGTGTACCTGCATGTGTTCCTGTGTTTGTGTGTGTGTGTGTGTGTGTGTGTATGTGCATGTGCATGTGCATGTGCATGTGCATGTGTACGTGCGTACGTACGTGTGTGTGTGTGTGCGTGCGTGCGTACGTGCATGTGTGTGTGTGCATGTGTGTGTGTGCGTTTGCATGTGTGCATGCGTGTGTTTGTATGCGTGTGTACCTGTGTGTGTGTGTGTGTGTGTGTGTATTTTAGACTCGATGAGCTTACTCTTAGACGGCCCTGCTGTTGCTCACTCACCGGGAGAAAGCAGCGTGTAACATCTGGCCGAGGGTATTCGGTCGTAACCTCTGCGTCCGCAGCTTAGCCGGGCTCTTTACTCCACCCGTCTCATTTTAAATGTGATTTCCGACCGATACAATCCCACGCAACTCTCTGCCTGCTCAATATCCCCATATCACTCAGAGAGAGCCACATTACTTAAGACCAGAGGGAGGCTTAGCTCCAGATATCAACATAATACAACACAGAGAGACAGAACGGAAATGTTATCACCATCTGAGGAGGATGGGTTCTGCCTTCCGCGGTCTCAGCTTCTCTGAGCATGTCCTCCTGCTTTATTACCTAAGGGAGTGATACCTCCACTACTTTGGGTTCAGGAAAGTTCACAAAACTCTCTAAAGGCGCTTTCTATAACACAGTGTCTGTAGTGAGTAGCTCCTGAAACAAACGAACCAACAAAAAAAACCTGTTGAAATCCACTCAGCTCAGCTGATCTAACCTGTCCCATCTTGTCTTGTTTCGTCTTGTCTCGTCTTGTGTCGACATGACAGCTTGACTTGGTCTGAACTGACTTACACTGATTGTTCTGTTCAGTCCAATCCAAAACTCTCAGTCTCTGAACAGGAGTCTGAGCTCAGGGAACATATGCGTGGCCGGATCCGTTTAGTGCGTGTTCGCGTGGTGCTGAAACAGCACGGCCCGACCTCTCCGGCAGCGTTTCCACCATCTGGACACAGTGCCAGAGCCTCACGTATGATCTTTATTTCACAACGCTGTGATGGGAACAGATGTCTGGGTCCACCTCAGGACCAGCATTTACTTTCTGTTTAGAGCCCTTTACTACATTATGACCAAGGTGGCTTCAGCCCAGATCAGGAGAGAAATCACATTCTATAATTGAGATCTCATCCCTTTTGAGTGTGTGAGTGTGTGTGGTTGTGTGTCTGTGTTTGTTTGTGTGTGTGTGTGTGGGGGGGGGGGGGGGGGATTGGCTACCATTTGGTCGAGCAAACAGAGGGTCTATTCATTACTCAAATGATGCTTATGTCCAGAGGAGCCAGGGCTGTTTCGTGAAACCATTATAACTGCTCCAAAGGGGACTATATGCAGTGAGGAGTCTCAGCGCGCCAAACTAATGTGACTGGAGGCAATCCCTGATGTTACAGTGAGCTGAAAGTCTGGATTCTCATAAAAAAAAACCCATGGAAAAGGGGTTCGCAAAATTATCTCTCGCAAAAGTGAGGTTTCGGAATGAAAATAAGGTGAAGGAACCTTCTCCAGGCTCTGCTCCTCCTCCTAATGTTTTCTTTGTTGCGTTGGGTTCCGGAATGTTCACAGGATTCCTAAGGCTGTTACACTGTCTGTTATAAACAGCTCTAAAAAGAAAAAAAAAAAAAGAAGAAAGAGCTGTTTTGAATGCAACCGATCGAGTTTTTCCACGTGATGAAGAATCGTGATCTCGGGTGAGGTATTTTAAAGTAAATTGAACCTGGAAGTAGGGTCATTCTTTTCGCCCGGGCCGAAAAATGATTGAGCATTTCGTCAACAGCTTGAATAAATCACCATGACTCATACAACTTTTGCTGTTTTCGTTTTAACTCAGCACTTTCGAACGCTTTTTGGAAAATTCAGTCAGAATGGCTGTCCGAGGCAAACAAATCTGATAGCAGTCCATTTTCATTTTAATAGAGGATGGCCGTCATCTCATTAGTTTGTCAAAAAGGTCACGGAGGTCGCATCACAGGATGCTGAACGCAGCGCGTGGAGCTTGTCTTGACTAACTTTGCGAGCACTTTACAGAATCAGATGGGAGGCAGACAGCTGGCACCCACAGATGCTCTCACACACAGAACGTACTATTATCTGTGATTATACTCAGATTAAAGGCAGATTATGAACGGTGTTGGCGGTGCAGTTTACTGTACAGTGTACTCATCAGCCAGCGGATGTTAACATCAAACTGTCGAACAATCTATCCACCAAATTCCTCTGTATTAGAATGTTGTCCGCCAAGACATGTATTAACGTTACAACTGCCAACCTAAATATCAACATCGCTACTAAAACCAGTTAGTCTGTGTCACGTTCTTTTCCAACAGACTCGGCTGAATACGGTTTAATTCACCAACCAGTAACTCCCACACTCTTATACATGTCTCTGGGTTTCCATCTGCCAGGCTGCACACTTTACTGCATGTTGTTAATTAGGGGAACTTGTAGGTGTCGTAATGAAACGAGAAGGCTTTGTCCTAAATGTCCGCGATCCTTGGTGAGATGCATATCAAAGTGTCCGGGAGAAGAGAGATCAGAGGAGCGGAGCTGCTGGACATGAGAAGAACTCATCAACAGTCCATCTGACAGACAGAGGGGAGAAAGAGGGCGTGAATATGCTAATCTCAAACCGTTTGGGCTGGTTGGAGCCATGGTATTGTCAGGCATCAAAGCCCTGCTGCAGGTGCTTCTCTCCCTCACTGTTTGACTTGAGGCTTACTCTCTAGACAAACACCAACCAGACACAGTCTATTGCACACACACACACACACACACACACACACACACACACACACAGATAGACAGAGAGAGCGAGCACTGTGGCTAAATCCCCAGAATGCCACCCCCCCCCCATCCCAAACAAATACAAACATATTCTCTGTCTATTTGTTTCTCTCTCTCTCTGTCTCTCTCTCTCTCTCTCTCTCACTCTCCCTTTGTGTTCCTCCCACTAGGGGGAGTTTTACTGTCTTTCACAAACCCTTTTTCTGGCCAAAAAGAGGAGTGTAACAGAGTGGTTGCTAACTGTCTGAGAAAAGGTCATGTTAACAGACGAGGGAGAGCCGAGGACTGATCTGGGTCCCTTTTCCACTTAGTATTACAGTTACGTACAGCACCCTCAAATGAGCCTGCTAAGGATACGAGATTGAAAACTGAGGTGTAATTGTTTGACCCATTTAATTTTCTACTCAAGGGTGATACTGGAACAAGGCAAGGACGTTTCTGGAAATATATACATTCCTATGATATGGGAAGAAGACAGATAACGAGACAGGTCTAGAGAAAATCTAGAGAAAAAAGACAACCACAAAAAACATCATTTTCAAACAACAGACAAACTGCTTAAATGTGAGGTTCAGTTTTATATATTAACTTAATGTCTGAACCAATCCATCAAACTAAAAAAAAAAAAAAAGGAAGAAGAAAAAAGAAAGGAAAAAAAATCAATTCAATGTTCAAATAGACTGACTGTTTTCACTGGCCTTTTGATCCTTGACACAAAACCCTCCTGACTGAGGGATTAACAGTCTGTTTCCCAGCAAAGCCTCTTTCCAACTCTCTCTCTCTCTTTCTCTTTCTCTTTCTCTCTCTCTCTCTCTCTCTCTCCCTCCCTGTCTCTCTCTCAGTCTCCCTGTCTCTGTAAGGAAAAATAATCAAAAGAATTACTTCTGCTCTTGAGTTTCATAAAATGAAATCTTGCTGTATGGATTTCATTTACTATATGTCGCGTCCAGTATTGACTGCTGAAAGTGTTTGTAATGAGACAGAGGGAGACAGTCCTAGACTTAAGATCCCGGTGCGTTTCTTAGTGAGAGTTTAGTTTTACTTCGACATTTGTTTTTATAGTGGAGTGTCTCCTCTACCATCTGCTTCTCCCTTCATCCTGGAAAGTTGATGAGATCGAATGTTAAGTGAGCGTTTCCCAGTGATGAAGAGAAGCGGAGTGAAACAGTCTCACGGTAAAACCTGAGCATACCAAACAGCCCCTCCCTCCGATCCGACACCCCCCCCCCCATCCCTCCCACCCTCAGCCCTTTCCAGGAGATGACATCCAGAAGGTTCTTACATGTGTCTCAGAAAACACAAAACCTGTGGCTCGTTCAGTCACAGCTGCCAGTACTGAACAGACTGCGAAGACAGAAAAATGACTGAAAGTAAAGTTCAGACAGTTTGTCTGGTCCGCTGACGAATAGGTCTTACTGGGTTTAGGAGATGCCATCAAGACAGCTGACAGGGATAGAAGACAGTAACCTTTAATTTAACAGCATCTAATTAGCCCGCAACGCTGTTCGCTCTCACACTCATGACAAAAAGCATGCAAATTAAGTCACGCAGGGTGAGAACTCTAGGCCAGTGTTGATTACTCTTAAAAGTATGTTTTAAGAAAGTGCACTGTGCTGAGGTACGAATCTGAAGTCAAAGACATGAACACGCTCGTGTTCAGCAGCAATCGTGTTAAGCATATGGCCGTGTGCAGTTAGATGAGTTAGAGCGAGTGGTGAGATTATGAATCACACAGTTTGGCCTCGTTAGTTTTGTCAGGCGCTGTAAAAACATATGCTAATGACTCAGCGAACGTTGCGTTTATTTTCAGACATGATGAGTTTGCATTTGAATGTTTTTACAACTTGGGCTACGTTCGGTAGCTAGTCACTGGCCATTTAACATGTGCAAATATCTGAACGTGCGTAAAAACTAGCTGAGATGTCTTTAGCCCAATAATGACACGTGTTGCCACTTTAAATCTTTTTAATAAACAAAGTGGAAACCCTACACCTTTTCCTAACTTCAGTAGGAAGTTTTATTTATTAAGGCTTTAAGGCTTTTAGTGAATGCAGTACTTCCATAGGCCTCTAAATGCTGTAAAAAAAGACAACAAACAAACAAACAAACCACTTTCTGTTAAATAATCCTTCCTGTCTCCATAAAAATCCTTAGACCAATACCTGTTTAGCTCTGGTATCGCCTAACTGAGTGCATTACAGAATAAAGAATCAGTGCAGTGGCATTTTACATGTATATTTATTCATTTTTCAGATGCTTTCAGATCCAAAGCGACTTATGTAACGAATACACACAACATGCGCATGGCTGAGTTGCTATGAGACAACAGGCAATCCTGATTAGTGCCGCACTTATCTGTGCAGTAGTGTGGCTGTGATTACCAAAAGTACAGAAGTAGGGAACCCAACAACCAGAAACAAACATATCAATATATGAACATCGAGTGCAGACTGCAACATCATCCTACACCAACCCGCATACTAATACAAGTAAATACATCCTGTTCCGAACTGTCAAAGCATATATGGCCCAATCGTACGAAGAAGAAAGCGCGGCTAACTTAATCTTGGTTTGTCACTGTTATTAGCCCCTGTAGAATACGGGAGCTAAAAAAAAAAAAAAGCTAAAAACACCCACATTAGAGCAGGTACCGGGAGAACAGATGGGTCTTTAGATGTTTCTGGAATCTGGTTAGAGAGTTATTGGGCCTGATTTTCCATGGAAGCTCATTTCCACCACTTTGGTTGAAACAGGTTGGAAAATATGATAGCCTACAAAAGACTCAATAATTCTTGGATAATGTTTTTCTCCAAAGGTGACTGTGTCATACAGTTCGAACCATCTGTGGGTTAGCGATGTCAAACAGTGGCCTCTTCTACGGCCGGGGGGTGGGCAGGCCATTTGGCAGCTATTCCCCATTGGTCACATGGAGTTTCCACTCATCAACCGCTAATGACCTGCTACGTCAAACAGACTTGCACGCTGCGGAGACAAACGTGGATTATGAGTGACAGAAGCAGCCTCTTAAACGAGGACGTCGTATTTATTTATTTATTTATTGAAAACTCCAGATTGTCAAATTGCCCTGTTTGATAGCATTGGAGCGGTCACTTAAGGTGATAGCAAATCATTTCTCAAGTGTTTATCCCCTTTCTCGAATTGTCTCTAGACAGCTAATTCAGAACCCATCAACGAGATTGTAGAAGCCTGTGCTAGAGGTAATGACTGTGAGAGTTGGTTAGAAACAGATTTTGTTGTCTGTCCTAGGGGCATGTGGTTTAGGCCATATCCATGTTCGCAAGTATTTACGACATGTTCATCATTTCTAACCTGTTAACTTTTCAGTGATCAGCTTCAGGACTCAATATCATTCAAACATCTATAGCAAATGAATGGACAAGTTATGACTGTGCGAGAGGTTAGACTCACAACAGAAAATATATCTTGAATCGATGATTAATTGAGTATTAAGCACGTTAAGAACAGGCAGTGGTTTTTCTCTGATATTCTCCATCTCTCTTTGGTTTTCTCTCTCTCTTTCTCTCTCTGCAGGCTGTAGGTGGCTGAGATGGCCATTCCACGAGGGTGTTTGAGTCCCTCAGACTGGCTGCTCCTCTTGCGCCTCCTGGTGTTGCTAAGTGCCACGCGGTACAGCCTCGGCCGTCCGTTCTTCGGCCCGCCTGCCGTCAACGTCGCTGTGGTCTTCAGCGGCACGGCGTACCAGGGCGAGATCAAAGGCCGGCTGAGTCGGGAGAACTTCCTGGATCTCCCCTTGGAAGTCAACCCCATCACAGTTCTGGTGAATGACACCAACCCACAGGCCCTGCTTACCCGCCTCTGCCAGACGATGGCAGCAGAGAGCCTCCACGGCATTGTCTTTGAGGACGACGTGGACTCGGAAGCCGTGGCCCAAATACTGGACTTCATCTCCTCTCAAACCACTATTCCCATCGTGGGTATCAACGGAGGCTCTTCACTCGTTATCCCACACAAGGTCAGTAGAGGGCGCCCTCATGAGCAAGCCTGTCTTTACAGTCAAGGGGCTCTTAGCCATCCATACACATACAAGATATATGTCTGCTCAGTTTGGGAATAAACCCAGTTTAGGTGCATGTATGTCAGAGGTCTACAGTACCAGAAATACATTATAGCGAAACTGACTTACATGCTTCTTTCTTTAAAAAGTTACATTCTGAATTTTAAATTACGTGTGCATGAAGTGCGGAGTGTCTGGATGACATGTAAAGTCTCTGGTTAACTGGCATACAATTTCACTTTCTGGAAACTTCCAGTGTAAACAACGCTACAAACAATCCTCACTTGGAGAATAAATATTTTTTTAACACTGTCTTTTTTTTGAGAAACGTTGGGCTTCACAATGCAGTAATAACATGTCAGTAAAGGATGAATCTCTTTAGATACACTTGAATATGGAATGAACACGAAAAGTGAGGAAACAAAGAAACCATACATACCGTAAACTCTCAAATGAGCGCCTGGTCTCAAATAATGCTGCCTGTTTGGGCAAATAAAAGCCGGTCCCAAATACAGGCCAGGTAAAAAAAAAAAAAAAAAAACAACAACAAAAAACTACAGAAAGGCTCAGGTGTTAAATTCATCATATTTCCACAGCATTATTTACATCAGTACAGTAACATACAGTAATTATGCTCACCACTCTGTTACTATTAGTTTCACCCCTCTTAGAAATACCGTACCAATAGTGTTCTAGCTCACATGGATTGTGGTGGCTCTAGGACTATATGTGTTAATGGCCCACTATTAGTATTCAGGGACATCACTTCCAAAACTGTCTCTCCTATTTCCTATGCGTAATTTCATTATTCCTATGAGTTGTTTCATATAACAGCACATTTTAACGGTGCTTGCAAAAAGCCATGGAAGGGAAAAAAAACGTCTGATTTTAGAAGGTGTAGGTACGGTCAGAACATTTCAGCCAGTGGGCTGGAAGCAGAGGAACAAATCTTACCTTTAAACCTGTCATTATTTCAACCTGTTCCCATTTATCCTGCTTGATCAACAATAAAAGAAATAGTTCACAGAATAATCAACACAAATTGACGTAAATATAGAAAATGATTATCAATTTCATTTTGTGCTCTTTGCAAACTACTGCATCATTTGCTATATCCACAGATGGTTATAATCCGTCAATAATTGTACTCTTCGTTCTGTCCCCAAGTTTAGGTAATGATGGTACATTAAAATGATCTGCGAAAATTCTGCAGTTTGAATGCTCATGAAACATCTGCTTTTGTGCAGTATGTGCACTAAACTTTATTGTGCATTGCACACAAACTGACGCAACATACAGATATGTTTATTGCATCATCTTAATTAATCAGTCTCACGTTATAGCTTTCACAATAGCGCACAAACTTAAAACAAAGCTGTTTTTGTTTGTATTATGATCTTGCAGATCACAGAACACATTAAATAATGGCCTGTCTCTAATAATAGCCTGTCTCAAATAAAGGCCTTTCTTCAGTTGAGGTAAATAAAGGCCCGGGCCACTATTTGAGAATTTACGGTACTTGATTGCCAGCTGTGTATCTCAAATAAGGTTAAAAAATGAAAAAGTTAAAAGTCCCTCTAGAGTGGGGCATTTATAGAGGGCGAAGTTAACAGCATCACCAGGAATAGAAGAATAAGATGAATATTAAGCCACACAGTAGCTGATCAATACTCTAAACAGGTGTGTGTGTGTGTGTGTGTGTTAAAAAAAGGGAAAAAAAAAACTTTCTTAACTAATATAAAGCTATAGGAGACATGTCTGTGTTCAGCTTTCGAGAAATATCTGACTGATCAATGCTATCAGTACTGTATAATCTTTACTAATGACATTTTGCCTGTATGTCTGAGAAGCAGCCCGGTCCAAATATAACCCATTCCGTTCGTGTGTGTGCTCTCAGAATCAATGAGTATTTTGATTAATATCTCTGCACCCAGGGGGTTCTGTGTGCTACTTTCACAGGTTGATGGACTCAGGTACAGAAAAATCCACAGAGACTGGCTACCAACACAATACACAGTGTCACAGTTTTACCACTGAAATAGCCGGAACTGAACCAAAAAGGGCTTTTTTTTATTAGTGTTTGAATGTTTCTTCTTATTTGCTCTGTACCTCAGCCATAGGGGTTTTTTTTCACTATTGAATTTAAAAAAAAGAGGTTTTAAAAATAAGATCTAAATTGTTAAGAATGCAATTTCATGAACCAATAAATCCTAAGGTGCGAAGCATCCTATTTTTCAGAGTTCACTGTTCACCTTAAAAAGCTATGAGATAAAAAGTAGGAAAAGTGCACTGGGATGTGAACCTTAGCTGTGCTGTGTGTGGTGTCTGTAGCTGGTAGTCTAAAGCAGCGTTCTCTTCTCGTGTGAGCGAGATCTCACTACGAAGGAAAAAAAAAAATCTGTTTATAACTTTATTTCTTTTTAAAAAGAGTCACTTTTTGGTCATATGCAATGATTTAGTGTTTCATATATGCCTCACAGCGGCAAGGCCGGCTCCTATGCAAAAGATCTGCACTCTTCAACTCTTCAGTCGTAAAATTACATTCACAGAGCAAAAGCCTGTGTGCACACTGCACAATCCAATCTGCAACTCAGTCCACTGATTTAAGCCCTGATTTTCTAGAAAATTCTTTCATTTGGTTTCAGGAGCCAACACAAACTGCCTGCCCATTGAATGGAATTGGAAGCGGAAGATTGTCACACCTGACCTGCAGTCTATGAATTTCACGATCCATACGCAGGAAAATCAAAACCCATTCCATCCATATCAACTCTCAGTTGTGAAGAAACGTTGACTGAGCATGTAACAGATCAGTCCGTTACTTCTGAGGGGAAATCAGCTCCATAGTGTGTATATGAGATCCTGAAAACGCATGCTCTGATGCGTTTAAAGTCTATTGGCCTTCCTGAACATGCTCCCTGGTGATTCCACTGCACTGACACGACTTCCTGGGGATTTTGAAACACACAGTAATAAGACTCTAGACAGACACGCCTTTTTGTTTAAGATTTGACAGAAGCATGTTCTATGATAGAAAAAAAGATTGGTGCAGAAGATTGGTAGAAAAGACAGGTGCAAACCATAAAGCAAACAGATATCATTTTCTTTTCTCTGTCTTTTTCAAAACCTTTAATTATTTCTGAAAAACGGAGTGCCTTTATCGTTTTTGACGCTTATAAATGTAAATTGCATGTTAAGGGCTCAGAGACATCTGCTGAGAGAGTAAACTGTGACATGCTATGCATAGAGAGCAGAGAGAGAGAGAGAGAGAGAGAGAGAGAGTGAGAGATGTGTATCTTTATATGAGAAACATGGTGGCTCATGATTCAGTTGGATGGATGAGTATCTTTATAAAAGCAGTAAAAAGTGAAGGGGTGGAGCATGTTCTCCATCATGTCTCATAGAATTCCAGAGCTTTTCCATCTCCCACAGAGTGTTGGAGAGTTAAGATGGCTGATAAACCCAAGTCAACTGTACAACATTACAAAATTACAAACCAAAACGAAAACCAAACCAAAACAAACAAAACAAACCAAAACAAAACAGTATACACGCTACAATGCATCAGTAGACTTATGGAGACTTCTCTTCAGTATACCACTATCACTACAGTGATATTGACCAATACTTACTCATATAGCAGGCTGTATGTAATTCTACCTGAAATTCACTTTGTCGGATGTCCCAAAGCCCCTTTATCTGTTTCTCAAAAAAAGATCTCACTCTTTGATATTTGAGCACTGATCAGAAAAGTCCAGAAACCAAAGTTAATTTCACTAAATATCATCTACACAACTTTGTCTTGGCTCTATATTTTTTGTTGTTGTTTTTTTCAGTAAGGTAACAGAAGAGATAGGGATGTTGGCATAAATAGATTTAGTAGAAAGCATTGCCCCACCGAGCCGCAAGGTGAAATAACGCATCAAATCATAAATGCCTCTGATCTCTAAATAAATCCTGTAAATTATGCGCACATTTATTTATACCATTAATATCCCCGCCCTCCCGGGGGCCATGAAGAGGAACTTTCTTCTATTACAAAAAAAAAAAAGAAGTTAAAAACATGGAAAGAAACAGCGTTCTGTGTATGATCCCAGCAGAATAATACAGAATAATAGCCACTAATGCGCGATGCACATTGCAATCTCACGCTATTGTATAAGCTTCTCCAGATTAGTTTGATTCTAATAAAAGCCTCTGTCCATATCCAAATGGATTGGATTGGTGGTCGGTGGGACGGGATCAGAAACATCTGGTGTGGTATTTTAGAAACAATGCCTACACGGCATCAGCCGTCCAATGAGCACGCAGCCTGCAGCATGGCAGTGAAATGCACACATGGTCAAGAGAGGTTATACGCCCAGGTTGGCATTAACGATACTTAAAATATCTCTTTAATGGGGAATAAGTGCCTGTTAATAAGATATATATGATTATGCAGGCTAAAGGTCGTTAGACCGGAAGTATCCACCACACTGAGATATAACATTTCATACTGTTTACAAAGGAAAAGTGGATTTCAAAAGTCCATGTTCAGAATCTCAATAATCCCTGCTCTGGCCATGAAGCGCTTCTAACCTAGAGAGTTGAGTCCAGACTTTTTTTTCCCTCTCTCTCTCATACAAAGAGAACTTGCCATGAAGACTCTGCAGCAGGTTTCCACACCTGGTGCACCACCCCCCCCCCCCGCCCCCCCTCCCAACCGAAGTTTAGCCTACTTTAGCAAAGCCAGAAAAAGTTATTTGAAGGACAGAATAGTGGTCTGTCAGGTAAAGCGTGTTGAAAAGTTGAAGTGAGGCGGGGCAAGTGAAGGAGTGTTGTGTGTCCCTGGACACCTGGCATTCCTGAACCTCTCTGCTTATTTCTCTTACACCACAGCCTAATTGGACGCGACCATGTCGTGTCCAGCTCTGAGCTACTGTTCTCGATTTAGTGCACAGCTGAATGCAGTTGTTTGACAGGCGAGGGCATTAAGGATATTTCCTCGTGAATCATAATTGAGTGATCAGTGAATTTAAAACAGCATACTGATATAAACCCCATCATGATAAATGAAAAAGGAAAAAGAAACGTTCTGTTTTGGGTTTTTTTTCAGTGAATGTTACTGTCGGTGAGTACAAGAGAGAAGGTAAAGGCCAGGCTTGCAGCTGAAGCCATGGTAAATAAATGTAGTCATGAGTATATTGTAAAGGCATTTCAATGTAAATTTGCCCAGCACACAGGTGTGGGCGGGGGGGGGGGTTCCGTGTGTAAATCTGTGAAATAGAATGACAGAAGAAGAGAAAACGGTTGAATGTGGGGGCTATAAATCAGGATTGCTTTGTGTGGCGAGAGAACAGATAGGATCAATAGCATAGCGATTTATCTTCGTGTAGTGGCTCTGTTCTTCGTGTCTCTCACTTGGGAGAGATGTTCAAGGTTAATTGTATTTAGAGATACAGGGGTCTTTCAATAGTGCGAGGGAGGAGAAAAAAACACAGGTCTCTGAGATTGAGTTATGGTGCACCTTATCTACATGTTCCTCAAACTGCAAAGAGAAGAACAGAAGACTTTGTCCGCGGATGACTTACTTATTCAAATCCGGCTATAAACGCAGCGAATCTAAGTGGCTAATTGGAAAACTTCCATTTGACAGCGAACGTGATTCGAAAGATAAAGCCGCTCTTAATGTTCTCCATTTAGAATTTGTTGAGCAAACGTACATTTCTGCTTAACACAACACTTGAGTTTTTCTCATCATGTGGGAAGATATTATGGAGTTTGATATCCACGGGCTGCCCCTTCACTCTCCTGCAGAGAGGGCCTGAACTCATTTCCCACATTCCGATGCCTTGTAGAAATTTCTCAAATGCTGGAAAAATCCAATTATCTGTCAGTGTGAGTAGAGCATAGCCTCCTCCCCCTCTCCCCCTACTACTCCAACTCCTCTTGATTGATATCTGTGCAGTATCTACAGGGTTCTTGGTATAATGGTTCAGCATCTTGGTTCCACTCATTGTACTGTGTTCTTTTTTTGTTTGTTTTTTTTTTGTTTTTTTTTTTACTCTACTCTATCACTTCTCCAACGGAAGAAATTTGCAATTCCCATCTGTGCGTCGTTACAAAACTTCACAATTTTGTTTCCTGTTGTGCCCGTTATATCTCTTTTTCCTTCAGGCTGAGGGTTCCACCTTCCTCCAGATGGGCGCATCCATCGAGCAGCAGATCAATGCCATGTTCAAAGTGATGGAGGAATACAACTGGGGCAGCTTTGTGGTGATCACCAGTCTCTACCCCGGTTATGAGGCCTTTGTGGACTACATCAACTCCTTCACGGACACTAGCTACTTTCTCTGGGAATTACAAGAGGTGTTGAGTTTCGAGATGTCCGTCGGAGCCAACGACATTAGAACGCGCAGGCTGCTCCAACAGGTGGACGCCCAGGTGTACTTGGTATACTGTTCACACGAGGAGGCCCAGTATCTCTTCAGGATGGCGTCCGAAGTCGGGTTAATGGGGCCGGGCTACATCTGGGTTATTCCCAGTTTGGCAGTCGGGAACCCCGAAGCCCCGCCTCCGGCCAGTTTCCCCGTGGGGTTAATTGGCATCATTACAGACCGATGGAGGAAGACGCTACGGCAGAGAGTAAGGGAGGGCGTGGCCGTGGTGGTGAAAGGAGTTCATAGTTTCCACAAGCACAGGGGCTTCATACCTGAGGGCCACAAGGACTGCAACAGCCCTGCCAAGGTCTATGCCAACAACACCCTGTTCAGGTGAGTTCACAACTCCAAAACCACAACTTCCTATGTCAACTCTAATTAACATTAGGAAAACCGTCAAACTGAATACTGATGTTTTACCCCTTTTGATTAGTTTCCACTACTCCTGGAGCACTTTGGTTTCTCGTCATTTTGCTGCGATAAGGATCTGTAGTTAAATGTAGTTCAAAAAAAAAAAAAGTTAATGTTTTACCACCATGTGGTCTGGTTTCATTTTTCATATAGGCATCACATGGAGCAGTTTCACTTGTTTGCTTATATGACAGAAGATTTGTCTCTGGCCAAAAATGACAGCTTAACACCACAGGGGGAGAAAAAAAAAAAAGCAGAATTCTTCCATTCATCACTTTTTATGATGTCAAAGACAGCAAACACATTCTTGGCAGAATAACTGTGATACGGAACTATTGTCCTCATATTTGAGATTCAGATTTCTTATCTTTACATGAGGAGTACAATTACAGTACAGAAGAGTACGGAAAAAAAAAAAGAAAAAAAGAAGCCAGGCACGCTTTCTCTCGCAACTTATGATTTTCTTTCTTTTTTTTTTCTCTTTGTGAGAAAGTGGAACAAAGACTGAATATCTGGTGGAGGAACACATTACCCTGTTCTTTTTTACTAAACACACACTTTTGAATTCTGCTACAGAGGACAGAAGAATGTCAACATGAAGGTGAAAAATGCAAAAGTATGTCTGTAAGTTAAAAAAATAAATAATAAAAAAAAAGAGTTCCAGAGTTCAGGAAATATCAGAAGCAAGAACACATTGAGCCACATTGTTCACATTTTCAAAGGGTGATTTGTTTATTTATTTTTTCCAGAATCATCTTCATTTGCAGTTTCATCTCTGTGAAGTATATTTTCTGGAGCAGATTTTTTTTCTTTCTTTTTTTTTACATTGGACAAACAGTATTTGGTAATCATGTTTGGGATAAGAAGGCTTAGCCTTTTTCAGGATGTGTTAAACTGGAGCAGTCTGACAGTCTCCCAGTAATGTTTTATTGAGTTGTCATAAATTTAGCCTACCATTGACCCAAATTTTTTTTTTCCCTCTCCCTAACCTGTGAAATGGCATGTGTCCATCTAGTCAGAGATCCAGCTTCCTTTAGAAGAAGGAGGGCACCCATACAAATATGCATACCAAAATCGCCAAATATTTTATCAATATTTATTTTATGGTCTTTATCTGATGGCCTCATGAGAGCAGGTGACCTGGGACGTCATTGGCTCCATGTCTGAGATGTACAGACAAAACGTCAGTGTGACTGACGTCAAACACAGCGCCGCTGTCCCTCTGGCAGGTCGTGAGAGACAGAGGAACTCCGGATCTGCTGTTTAAACCCAACTTTTCGCTCGGGAGCTGCCAACCTCATTAAAGACTGTTCCAGTCACCTTCTGCGACATGGTGTCATGAGATGCTTCCCAGACACATTCGCTGAGTGACTGGCTTTAGCTATCCACAATGTTCTCAGACATCAGCAGCACTTCAGAAGAACTAGGCCTTTAACCCTCTTTCATTCTTCTACTCTCTCTCTCTCTCTCTCTCTCTCTCCCCTCCCTTCACCAAAAGCTCCAACTTTACTTTTATTTGACACAGAAACATTAGATAGTTTAAAGTGGCACCCACATGGAAAAAAAGAGAAGCCGTGATTGGAGAATAGAATAGAGACTGTTGTTTACCTCTCTTGGTCTTTGAACCGAAGTCTTCAATACTTAAACATCTTTGTGTTGTGATCCGTCTCGGGCAAACTGTTTGAAATTCCTCTGCTTCCCTGGCCTCCTGCTCTTGTTTAGATGATGTTTGGATGTGCACTTTATAACCACTTGTTATGTCCTCCATGACAACACCCGCCATCGTATAATGTTTTTATGACTTTGACTTTTTAACACAGGAGTCATCGTTTTTATGATGCAGCAAACAAGTCATAAAAAAAGAAACCTGTTCAGTAAGTCTTATGAAGAGTCTTGTTGGTGAGAGGATCTTAAACTGTTTTTTTTTTTCCCCTGTGTCTGCCTGTGCTATAGACATATGTTGAATGTAAGCTGGGAGCATAGGGACCTGTCCTTCAATTCTCACGGGTACCTTACCAGTCCCTCCATGGTTATCATCACATTGGACAGAGAAAGACAATGGGACAAGGTAAGTCACATTTCACTGACAAAACAAGCTGGGTATATACTGACCAATGTTATTCGAGCACTGGCCATTTTTGGGTGCGACCGAAGACTCCCGATTCAATATACTCATCACCAAAATAGTCAGTAAGGCAAGTCTCTGAATATGAGCATGACACTGGGGGGAACCAAATGGTAACTTGGAGAGAAATGAGTAAATTCCCGGAGTGGAATTGGGAAAAAAACAGTAAGGTGATGCTGTAGTGGTGTGAGGGAGTTAATGGGACGGGTATAAAGCATTATAACATGGATACTAAATGTAAATGAGAGAAACTGTCGACTTCTTTCATAGTCTCATTACGTGTGCATTTTTACAATATTACAGGTGTACTTACATATTATAACAATGTTATGACTATGTTACGAATGTGTTATACATGCTGTATAACTGTTTTGGGTTTTTTTTTATGTTAGTGGATATGTAACTGTTCACTTTTGCTGTTACATACATTAAAGAGGTGTGAGCTCTCTATATTTTAAATCAGGGGAAAAGATCGTTTGCTCCGGATCAGATAGTACAGATACTCAAATACTTCAGATATTCATCCTGAATATCTTCTGAGGACACGTAGCTGGTTTGCATAGGAAAGAGGGATTTGTCCTCTCCAGTTTTCCTTGTAAATCTGTCAAAACCTTACCCGCTTTTAAAATTAATTCAATCAGTTAAATTGGGTTTTTTTCAAGTTGGAGATTATAACAACTCTTTGTAAGGAGTGAATTTCAGGAACTCTCCACTTCAGACTGTTACCTGCCTTTTCATGATGTGTTTTGCTTGAAATGCTATGAGATTCTCCTGCCTCGCAGACTCACTGTGGTTTCCCACCGCTGGGAACCAAAGCTCTCGAGAGCGCCAGTGATCAGTCACACGGCGTAAAAACCACGTAATCGTCCCAGACGAACAGAGGAAACGGCTGCCGCTGTGCTGTCTTCAGCTGTCTTAAGACAGATCATTCATCAGTGTCAACTGTGTGAGAGTCCATATCCAGTTTAACCAGTTTACCCCATTCCACCAGCACAGTCTCCCTCAGCCCCTAAAGGCTTCCCACTTTCCCAATGGAGACTATGTCCCGGGCGGATGACAGTGTGTAATTTCAACAGGGCTGATACAAACAAGTATGTCTGTAATAAAACCACTCTGCGCTGATGCATCCTGTAAGCCTCATGAACTGTTCGTCCTCTTTTCTAGCTGTAGTCTTATTTCCTGAGGGAGAGTGGACAGGTCAGAAATTCTGCTTAGATGATGTCCAATGCTTCATAGCGTAACTGTATAACTCCTGTGTTGTGCCAATGTCATAGTGTGACAGCTGACAAGTTAATGCCACAAGGTAAGGCTGGTAAATATGTGGTTTACAGAGATCCTTTGCAGCAGCTAGGCCCCTACCCAATCAGCCGTGTTTACAATTGACTGGAAGACTGAATTACAACCTGGCCGAGATTACTCTCTTTTGGATTACGCTTACTAAGACTCTATGAAGAGTGAAAACACACAACATCACAGGTTTCCACCGGAGGTTACTAGAAAGTTCTCCATTATGCAACCAGTCCTCCGAACACAACAACTGTCTACATTCAGAGATATATTTGGTTATATGTTTCAGTGATCTGGAAACATACTGTGTGCTAAGAGGACATTTGGCAGATGTATTATGTCATTACAGCACTTGACGCTGATCTCTGTTGATCCCATGACCTCCCTAATTTCCACCATAGTCTATCTCTTCCTCCAAGCTCTGTTCGAGTGTCTCACTCAAAGTCATTTTGACAAACACACTCTCTCTCTCTTTCTCTCTCTCTCTTTCTCTCTTTCTCTCTCTCATCCTCTCCCTCTCTATCTCTTCCTCTCCCCTCTCTCTCTCTCTCTCTCTCTCTCTCTCACTGTCTCTCTCTCTCTTCCTCTGCTCTCTCTCATCCTCTCCCTCTCTATCTTTTCCTCTCCCCTCTCTCTCTCTCTCTCTCTCTCTATCAATTTCACTCTCACTCAGTCTCTCTCTCTCACTCAGTCTCTCTCTCTCACTCAGTCTCTCTCTCTCACTCAGTCTCTCTCTCTCTCTGCTCATGTTGCACGGTTAAATCATTAGTGAGATGAATCACTGCTACGCTATTTTCAAACTCAGTCGCGCTGACAGCCGGTAGACCGACAGAGTCCTTCTCCTGGGCACCGAGGGAGTTCTCACTATTCTCCCTCTGCTGCCGAGTCCAAGGTAGTCTGTGACAAATCCGGAAAGCCGACACTTATTAACAAAAACCATCTTATGACAGAGTGGTGCTGAAGCTGCCCAGCTCTCCTGAGAACAGGGGTAGAAACAAAACAGTTACCTATTTAAACACCAGGAGTATAGCGTGTACTGTCACGACTCGGGGACAACATAACAATGTGGTGGATATTTTCTCTCAGACTCAAATTGCATCCATCTTTTTACACAGCTGTGGGAGAGAATGTGCCATTACACAAATTTCTATTTGGTTAGCATCCCTTCACCTCCTCATTTTCCCCTTTGCCTCAAATGAAAAATTGCCTTGTTTTAGCAAACATGTCAATGGCATCATCATGTCTGTGTATTCTGAAAATGACATTCCCTTCAGATTGAATTTCGGAATCAATCATTCATCTTAATTTGAGTTGTCGTTAACTTCAGCTTCATTTAAGTCACATCTGCAGCACACAGCACACATCTGCACAGCCCAATTTTGGGTCGTCCTGGAATTCAGACTAAACTACAAAAAAAACAAACAAAAAAAAAAAACATCTGACACGTAATGATTCTATATTTGTGTGGTTAAAAAAAAAAAAATTAAAAAGATGTTGCAATGACACAGAAAATATTCCTCTGTTAGGACACTCCTCTGAGGGAGGAGAATAAGAAATGGAAATGCAGAGCAGGGTGACTAAGCTGCCCCCCCCCCACCCATCTGTGGACTGTGGACTGAGCAATACTGGTTTAAATAATCCGAGACAGAATTCCAAGGACGAGGATTCTGTGCTTTTGTATCTCAGAGAGAAAAAAAAATGTGAGTTTAGCCAGAACCAGAACCACGTCCATTCAGGTGCACCGCGCCCGTGTAGAGTTTCGGGGGGGGTGTGTTAATTTCTTAATAATTTATGTATTGATTTTGAATGTTTTTGAACTTTTATAATGTGCCAAGAGAGACTTGAGTTTGATGCTGGTGTGTCAGCAGCCGAGAGAGGGGGGGGCTGATGATAGAGACATGTCCTCCAGGGAAAGTTTTGCATCGCCTTACGTCAAGTTCTGATGGTCTCTATTTTACTCTGTTCTGAAATAAATCCATGTTGTTTAAAAAAATGAATTTAGCTCGGTGGCCACTCACACCTTACATGACTATAGTGTTTTCTACAGGAGGCGTTTGTTTAAAAAATGGTACATTCATTGTGATACTTTTTTACTCTTACACTGTACCAAAGACCTTACGATGCCTTCAATGCAAATAGTTACAGCAAAGGCAAGCTTAGGATGCGAGTTAAAATCAGTTTGCTTCTTAATAGCTGTCACAGCCTGCACCTTGGTTTGGACTTTTGTTTTGAAATGTCTTGTGCTTCTGTTCCGTGTGTGTCTCTGCCCCCTCACCTGATCCTGTTTATTCTATTTCTTAACCTCGTTTCAGCCTTGCTAATTTGTACCAATCACGTTTCCCCAGTTTAGTTCTCCTTCTGTATTTAAGCCCTTGTGTTTGACTCGTCCTGTGTCTGTCGTTGTTTGTTTTCATTTGAAGACACTGTTTGGCTGCACCGGTTATATTCAGTTTTTGCTCCTGTTTGCACCTGTTTATTTATCTGCTTTTTGTAAGTAAAGTCCTCCTTTTTTGTTACCACCGTCACTGTGTCTTGCGTTTGGGTCCAGCTCCACTGCACGCCTGACAATAGCGTATGATTCATTTTACATTTGCCGTTGCAACGACCACTGTCCTCCAAAAGCGTCCATTGTCTTCTTAGAAGTTGTGTTCCACAAATATTCCCTGCACAGCCATGGGGGAGAGAAAGATAAATGTGAATCGCCTAAATCAGAATCACTGTTGCTTATGAAATCCGCAATAAGTCCTATTCACACGTCTTATCATTCTTCCTATTATTCAAATCAAATGAGATAAAACAGACATGGATTACAATATGAAAGATGACTATCTGTGTAAAAAAAAAAAACAAAAAAACAAAACCCTTTTCTCCTGCTTTGATTTTCCCCTGAGCTCCACACGCTTCAGAGGGAAGCTTCAAAAGTTATCTAATGATGACTAATTTAAATTCATATTAGCAGGTAATTCACGCTTCATTTTACTACAGTAAAACTCCTACAATAAACATAAATATATGGCATACATAAGACGTGTCATGTGACTACGTGGCTGCCCACCCACCAAAGCTGTCAATCACATCATTAACAGAGAGAGCGTTCTTTTGGGTGTTACATGGTTAATACAGATATTGCATCAGTCTTACCTCATCTATGATACAGTTATGACTTCTCATAGACTTATCTTAGGACATATCAGAAACAGTTATGAAATATCTTATATACATATGGTATACATGTACTCTCATGTGTGTGTTTTCACTTTCATGTGTAAATACACCTCACCTCTGGGGTGTGTTTTTTCTTTTTTTTTTATGGTGGGGGGGTGGGGTGGGATTCAGTGGTAAAACCTGGAGATGTATCATATCTGAGTCCTTACTGATGTTCCCACTTGTGGAAGATCCTTTTTCCTTTTAATGAGTTGAAAATTAATCTCCCAGTAAGTTAGAATTCACTGGGTAATAGTTAACCTAATCATATCAATCATACCTAATCTTTCACACAATATTACCTCATCACACAATTTGGCTTGATTTAAAAAAAAAAAAAAATCAACAACTGGCTAAATCCAGATGTTGAAACATTTGTTTAGTTGCAAAATACGCACACGCGTATTTCACAAGAAGGCAGATGTCTGTGTTTGACTAACGACAGTTGTTATGTTGAACAAGCGCTTAGATTCATAACAAACCAGGGGGAAAGAAAAGAGGAACAACAATTCGACGAGGAGCGTCCTGTTATCCCCGTAGTTTTTAATCGGTTGCGAAAACCCCCAAAACGCTTGAGAACGGAAGACTGGCTCAGACTCCTGTGAGAGTCGGTGCTTAGCCCGGATCCCTGGGAAGACTTGTGTAAGACAGTGTGTAGACAGTCTCTCCCGAGGCTCTGAAGCGGTGCTGGAACAGCAGGCCGGGCTTACCACGGATAATGGAGCTTTTCTCTGGGCTCAAAACTCGGTAAATACACCCCAGGAGAACCAGGGCGTCTTCCTCAAGCTACTCAGTAGTATTTATCACTGCTCTCTCATAAACTGCCCTGATTTTTTTAGCAAGTGTTTGCTTATTTGTACTGCAACATGTGTGACAAAAAAAAAAAAAAAGGATGACCATGCATTCTGCACACTGCTTTTTCTTTATGTTTGCGTTTTGTTTACTTTGTATCCATATCTCCCACAGTAAAATGAGATTGTTTTCAGATAAACTGACAAATCTGTGCAAATTCGCAAAGCTATAAATACATCAGCACAGTCCGAAAGAGGAAGAGAGGTGAAGTTAATAAAAAAAAAGTGTATATCATATTACTGTTTATCGCTAGAGAGAGAAAAAAAAAAAACAACTGAACTCAAGCCACAGAGTTTTTGCCTCATTAAGTCTGTCGCTCACCTGCGGGTTTGTTTTTCTCCGCTCTATTTACCGGACTTGAGCTCTTTGACACTGGCATCTTTCGGCGACAATCTCTAAATGAAAACAGTAAAACCTCTCTCTCTCTCTCTCACTCTCTCTCTCTCTCTCTCTCTCTCTCTCTCTCTTTTCAGGTGGGGACTTATGAAGGGGCTATTCTTCAGATGCGGTACCCAGTCTGGCCTCGTTACGGAAGCTTCCTCCAGCCTGTGTCTGATAACCGTCACCTGACCGTGGCCACGCTGGAGGAACGACCCTTTGTTATCGTGGAGAGCGTGGACCCCGCCACGGGCACTTGTGTACGTAACACGGTTCCCTGCCGTCGCCAGTCCAACAAGACTGAAAGGTGAGTCTAACGGACACATCATATCCAATGCATGAACCGACAAGTCCTGTTACTGCTTTGAAAAATTTCAGTCTTTAAAAACAGCCCTTGATATCAAGCAGGAGGGAACACACAGGAGTGGACTCTGAGAACAATTACTTAAGCACGGGAGTTTTTACGGCACTTTCACAGTTTTCATAGTTTCATTAAGTACTTACATATTTACTTATTCTCAGTAGGTTGAAAATACTGTACTTGTTGTGACTCCACAAAGTTTCTGTCAGAGGAAAAAGTACCACTGCTATCTTAGAGAGACACAACATGTTGTGGAGTAAAAAGTGCTCTAAAACAAGACAGAACTGGCTATATCAAGGTACTTTTTTGCCAGTAACGTACTTAATGTCCAGCATGATGCATAAGTGATCGTTTCAGGAAGTTTGTCGTAATCTTAGTGGGTGACTTTTCCGACTACGTTGCTATTAAATGCCATACTGTACAATGCACACACACCAACTAATTAGATGGATGGCAATGGTCTTGGAGCATGAGAGACTTATTTAGGTAACACTAGACACCATGCAGTGGATGGATTACACCTACAACAGGCCAATGGAAGGACATTCATTATCTCTTTAAGCAACAGTAACCTTTTCAGCCTTCCAGAATGAGTCATCGTAAATGCGAATGCATTTTAGATGAAGGCAGACACTTTCCACTGCATCCTCCCTGCCTGGCTGGATACCTGAAAAATAAAAAAAAATAAAAAAATTTAAAAAAAGAAGAAGAAAAAAAAAAACTCCCTCACCGACTGCAGGAGCACTACGGACTCGACCGGAGTGCTGGCGCGGTGTCTGACGATCTCATTACCCTCCGGAATATTCATCAAGCCCGGGCCTTTTCATTAAACGAGCTGAGTGTTTTCGTGGAATGCGGTGCTACACTGAGTGCGCACTAAAGAAGATTTATTGTATAGACGTAATAACATATATCAATTCCTAACAGGAAAATGCAAAACTTACTTCTCAGTGACCGTGTTTTCTCTCCGATGACGTTTTGTGTTCATTTGAGAAAGAAAATGCTGGAAAAGAAGGTGGGTTCTGCCAACTGCTTTATTGGACAACAGATGTTTGGTGTAATTAAAAGATCCCCTGAACACTGAGAGGATGGTATTTCACCCTGACACGTACGATTCTTTGAGGATAGCACTCAGACAACGGAGGAAAAGACCATAATGAAGCATAACAGTTTGGTAAAAATCCAGGAGGTAGCTCTTAAAAAAAGGAAAAAAAAATTAGGTACTTTTTGTGTAGCCCAGAAGCAAATACAACTTTAACAAGCTCCAAAACAAACTTACATTCTCTCTCTTCCTCACTATTTATATCTCTCTCTCTTTCTCACTCTCTCCAATCTGTCCGTCTCTGGTAATGCCTCTAATTAAGTTTAATCTTCACTCATCATCTGGGTCTTTTGTCAGAGGAGTGGGTGGACAGGATATCAAAGTGTAAACAAACATTACTATTAAGGAGAGCGTCTATGAAATTTATGTGAGATAGATATTCAGTTGTTCTATTAGCAGGTTAAGAGAGGTACCCACAAGCAGAAACGATATGTGTACCTCCCAGAGTCAATTCAAGTTTTAGTTTTGGGGGTTTTTTTCCCCCACCTTTACATAGACAATCATTCAACACCACAGTAAAAGTGAACAAGCTGTTTCACACTAGATATCAAACTCCAAATTTGGCAGTGTTTAAACACCTCTCTCTTATACTCCCGTGAGATAGTCAAACCAAAGCGGGCTCACATCCAGCTCTTAAGTATCGTAGGACTGGCTGTTGGTGAGGCGCAACACGGCAGCCCTGGGGAGGGATTAGGCTCTCATTATGATCTCCCGCTGAGAGGAAAAGATGTAAATGAATCAAAGAGCAGAGAAATCACCCCACAGGGAGGACAAAACAGCTGAGGGGGACACGGTGATCAATGACTTTAATGGTGACAACAAAGGCATGGCTAACACACACACACACACACACATGCAAACACATGCGCGCGCACACACACACACACATACATGCACACACACACACACACATACACGCACACGCGTACACACACACACACACACACATACACGCACATGCACGCACATGCACGCGCATACACACACACACACACACACACAGAACCCTTTATAATTACTGACACTAATAACCTGACTATTTCTCATTGTCTTTGTGGAAATAACATCATTTTTAAATAGCATATTTTGCTCTAATTGTCTTACAAAGCTACTGGTCACAGTGAATGACAAAGCATGACATGACGTTATTCCACATTGACACACACATTATAGTTATTACAGTGGGAGTTTTATCAAATATATGTTTTAAAAAAGAAGAGGCTTAATTGAGCCTCAGAGGAATTGCGGACAACTACCTGGTGCCAGTCAACTGAAAGCTGTTTGCTGTAAGTACCTTTCTTTATGCGTAATGTGAAACATTTTCACTGGAGAAGAAATTCCCTTTGTGGATGTGCCTAGTCCAAGCAGTCCCAGGTAGTGTCTAGTCTAAGAGGCTTCATTATTGAACAGAATGTAGGCCAGGCAATTTTACTGAACGGCAGTGCAACAGAAACTGTAATTCACTGTGCAATGATCAGACACTAATGATAACAGCGGTCTATAAGTCTCAATCCAATGTAATTAAGTTTGTTTAAATGAGAAAAATTGATTGCGGTTTGGTTATTGTGTGTGTCTGCTCTCATTACTCTTTCAAGCACAAATGTATGGACACTCATATCGACGTTCTCCACTCAGCTAAACGCATGCAAGAGTACACCAGACATACACAGACTCACACACAGACACACACACACACCACACACACACATGCACAGAGCCATACAAACACAGACACACATATACATACGCTCAGACCCGTACACACACATACAGGCACATACACACAGATCCATACACGCACACACACACACACACACACACACATCATACACACACAGTCACACAGACACACACACACAGTCACACACACACACACGCAGGTTCCTGAGTGATGTGACCATTTACCATCCATCCACAGCTCACTTAACTAAAGTGGCACGGTGCTGTTCCCTGCCGTACCGCGTTGTGGGGATATTATGGCAGGAAAAACTATGGAGGGCTTTGTTTACCTTATGTCTGGTTTGGTGGCAAGTAGGAGGAGAACACTCATCTCTCCCAACAGTTCATTTGTTTCTCTTTGTTATGGCTGCTGCGGCTCAAAGCTAGACGTCTGGCGACTGCCCTCTTTTGAGGCTATACCCACGCCTCATTAGAGAGAGAGGTCCTGAGAAAGGCTAGAGGTGATGAATTGTTATTGCATTTTGGCATTTGGCTGTAGCGAGCTCCTCTCTGTTCGAACAGGCTAATGGAAGCCATCTCTTTGTTTTTGTTTTTGTTTTTGTTTTTTTTCTGAGCATCTCACAGTGAAAGCCCTCAGACAAGTGAGAGTTCACAGCACTTTTATGAACCAGACTGGAAAATACCGGAAAAAGCGGTGGCAGTTTGGTAAATGGTATTGTAAACCTGACCTGACTGTGAATCAGCTGTCCTAAGACAAATGCCCCTCAGAAAAGAGCAGTAGTAACAGAAATATAACACTAACAGAACAAATTACATGTGACAAGACACTTAGCATAGCCTTATAATGACAATTTGTGTTTGGGCTACAGGAGCTACAATGCTAACTTGACTGACAGCACAGAATAAAGTTCGTTTCTGCATTTAAGACCTCGGCGTGGGCGGAATTTGCTATTTAGCTTCATCTAAATCTCTTTATGACCGCGAGGGTGAATCCCGTCTCATACAACGCTCTGCCCGCTAATCCTGTCAACGTAACACAGGCGGACTCTCTCAGAGCAAACTCACTGTTAATCTCGTCAGGAAGCCATACAAATTAATTTCTCGCGCTGTCAGCCGCGTACCGCGGGCTACCTGCCGCCGTGAGCCGGGAGCTAAACGCGCCTGTGATATTTATGCTTATTCTGTCCAGCCCTTTGTGGTAGAGTGTTTGAGAAAAGTCTGAAGAAGATACAGTACCAGCTGATTTTTTTTTATTCACGCCTGTCTGGCGTTTTGAAGGGGGCTTTGAGCGGCTTTATGAATATAACATTAGCTTAGCGTGTCCCCTCTGTGTTCGCAGCTTCACTGGACACTCTGAGCCGTACACCAAACTGTGCTGCAAGGGGTTCTGCATCGACATCCTCAAAAAACTCTCTCGAACCATCAAGTTTTCCTACGACCTCTACCTGGTGACCAACGGCAAACATGGCAAGATGGTCAAAGGCATTTGGAACGGGATGATTGGAGAGGTACACACTCACTCACACATCCATTTTACTACAACAAATGATAAATAGCCTATCCCTAACCCTAATCAAAGAAGGATTTTGGTGCTTTTTACTTTAACAATCATACCAATGTTGTGTGTGTGTGTGTGTGGGGGGGGGGGGGGGGGGGCACTGGAAACTGTCCCCATTACATCCCTTCTCGTCACTAATAGGGACATTCGGTCCTCAAAATGTCACAAAAACCTAAACCACAAACACACACACACACATACACATACAGAGAAAGAGAGAGAGAGAGAGAGACACACACACACACAGAGAGAAAGAGAGACACACACATACACACACACATACACATACAGAGAAAGAGAGAGACAGAGACAGAGACACACACACACACACACACACACACACAGAGAAAGAGAGACACACACATACACACACACACACACTAACAGAGAGAGAGAGAGACACACACACACACACACACACTTATGTCCTCTATGTAAGTGGTACATGCATGACTGAGGGTTCAGTGTCGGCAACGACTTGAACAGTTTTAGGAATCTCACTGAATCACAGCCGTCAGAAAATGTCAATCTAAAAATAAAATATTCTCTCTTATTTTGCTCTGAGACAGAACTTTCATCGCTATGATTCATATCCACTCTCATCCTCTTCTGTACACGACTTCAGAACTCAAAGGCATTCACAAAATCGTCTGAAACGTGTAATTATTGCGTGAGGCGTGACTGTCGTCATTAGTGGTACTCATAGAGTGAATTGGTTTTTAAAAGTGATCTGTACGGTGTTCGTTCTGCCAACTCGCGTTGTGTGTAGTGTCACTTGATTTGGTAGTTAAGTGTTTTCCACAGCTGCTAACTGTCTAATTGTCCTCATCACCTGCGTCTCTTTATCTCCTCCTTACGTTTTCAGGCATGCCGCTGATTCAAAGAAAATACAGTTCTCAGAATCGCGTCATTCTGGTTAAAGAAACTGTTAAAGATGGACGTAAAGACTGACGTATATTCAGTCGTTAACTTTTCCGTATCTCAGTTACAAATACGGACTGAATGTGACAGAGGGAAAAAAAAACTACTTTTATTTAATTTTTTATGTTGTCAGTGAAACTGACACAGAGTGATTCCCATAAAGACATAACGAAATATTAAAAGAAAAGAATTAAATACATCAATTAGACATACTTTGCTTCTTGTTTCTTGAGTGGGAGACAGGATAGTGCTATTGTATAATACAGAGCTATTCAACATGGCAGTAAAAGGCAGAGTTACCAACTGGCTTCACTTTTTTCTTCTGAGGTCTAAAGCTCATACCTACAAAATGTGTGTGTGTGTGTGTGTGTGTGTGTGTATTCGCTTCAACAAGTCACTAAACTACAGAGTTTGTTAAGAATGAACAAGCAAAACAGCATCATTTGTGGGGCCAGAGTTGAGTAGATCTCTCTGTCATTCATATCAGTCAGCTTTTATCAGCTTCATGAAAGACAACAAAACATCAAAAGAAAGGGAAAAAAAAAAAACGGTTATCCTTTACGGTGGTGAAACAACATGAAAAAAAAAAGAAACGACTTCTGTTCCACGTCACTGAACGCTGCGAGCGTTGTTTTGGTCTCCCATCCTTCCCTTAGGTCTTCTACAAGAGAGCAGACATGGCCATCGGCTCCCTCACCATCAACGAGGAACGCTCCGAGATCATCGACTTCTCAGTGCCCTTCGTGGAGACGGGAATCAGCGTCATGGTTGCCAGGAGCAACGGGACCGTCTCTCCCTCCGCCTTCCTCGGTGAGAAAGTTCCATTCCCTATTCTCTCTCCGTCCCAGCCGTCCTACAGACCACACTAAACATTTACTGCTAATGGAAGTCTCCAATGGCCCGGAGTTGGATTAAAAAAAGTCTATCTCTGAGTTTGGGTAAATCCAAATCGAGTCCAGTAAAGGAAATTGTATAGTTCTGTCTGTGTCTGGCCCAGCAGACAAAATGAAAAAAACTTGATACTAGACCATCGATTCTTGTGTACATTAAGAGCAGCACAGAATCTGATCTTAACTAATGACTTGTGAGGGGGTTTATCTTAGATATTACATAGACAAAGGAAAATACTCTTTGAGCTAAGTAGTGCCTTATAATATCTTACTCATGATACGTATTAATACAAAACCATAACACTCCATAATACATAGCTCTCTATAGTTATTAACCTTCTCATTTAAATTAGATCCTCTAATTTATCATTTGTACTTTTCTCTCTGAATCTTTGAATCTGTTATACATTATTTGCCCTAGCAAGCTCACTTTATTGGATTCCTATGATCTACTGTTTGGCTGAATTTTTACACACCCTTTATAATCTCTGTCTTTTCCGTGTTGCCTTCCAGAACCTTACAGCCCGGCCGTCTGGGTGATGATGTTTGTGATGTGTCTTACTGTGGTGGCTGTCACTGTGTTTGTCTTTGAGTACTTCAGTCCCGTGGGGTATAACCGGAGCCTTGTCAGTGCCAAAGGTCAGCGGCTTTTTTTTTTTTTCCTTTTTAAATAAAGTCTCTTTTCTATCAAGCAAAGAAAGAAAAAAAAAAAAAGTCCGGCAGTAGCAGAGAAGAAGTGGAAGAAGTACCCCTAATCAATCCACATATACCGAAGTGACAGTGTGTAGCGTTTCTGTTCTGGCCGAAAAGGTCATTTTCCCGGCTTTAATTAATGTTTGTCGCTTTGCTAATTTGACTTTGATTGATTGCTTGGCTTTTCTCGTCCTGCCTGATTCTCACACACACACACACACACACACACAGAAAAGCCAGTGTGGGGTTGTTTGCTGAAGCAACACCAATCAAATCTGTTATTTAAAAAAAAAAAAAAAAAAAAAAAAAGGGGGGAGAGTCAAGTTACAGGTCTTAGTTTTTCCACCTCTGAGACATTTAGGCTGTTTGGCGCCAGTACATCAAGTGCCTGCGTTTATACACCAGTGCTTCTTGTGTATTGTTTGGCACCAACAACACAGGGGGTATTGAAATACTGCAGCTTTTAGAACACACACCACAAAACAAGAAACATTTGACCAACGGGGACCGTCCAGAGTTAGAAATGAGGTCTGTCATCTTCCTGAAACAGTAATTTCATCCCAAAAAACACACACACGGTCACACGTACGCACACAGACACACAGCCACCCTCAATTCTCCTCTCTGTTCTTTCTCTCCTTTCTTAAAAGAATAATAGACAGACCGTAAACCCTGACGCATGAAAAGCAAAATTAAAAGTTAGCTCGCTTTCCGAATCTGCGCCTCATTTCCGGCGAACACGGAGTTCGGGAAAATGCCTTAGACTCTATACTTTTTCAAGACAGTCGAAAACACAAGAGCCACTAACAAAGTCTCAGTGGACCCACAACTTTCCTCTCTCATTTTCACACAGCTCCTGGAGGTCCCACTTTCACCATCGGGAAGTCTGTGTGGCTTCTTTGGGGGATTGTCTTCAATAACTCTGTTCCTATCGAGAACCCAAAAGGCACGACGAGTAAGATTATGGTCCTGGTGTGGGCTTTCTTCGCCGTAATCTTCCTGGCCAGCTACACTGCCAATTTAGCCGCCTTCATGATCCAAGAGCAATACATTGACACGGTCTCCGGACTCAGTGACAAAAAAGTAAGAAGGGTCAAATTGTATTTCATGTGGTTTTAATATTAGTTAGTCTCTTCTTTTTCTCTGCTGTTCTTCTTTATTCCTTGTGCCAGATGGACTCATTCGGAATATAAATAGCGTAAAGCAGATTAAGAGAGATGTGCTTAGTACACAGAACACTTATTTATTCAAATAGCCATCACCTTTGGGAGTTTCTTGTCATAATTTGTTAATGCTTCACAGTGTTTGGTTCAAACCAATGGTATTTTACATTTGCCTTATTGCAGTTCCGGGCAAAAGCAGATAATAAATGACAGAACACTATGAAATTATGCAAAGAAAAAAAAAAAAGAAAAAAAGAGCAAGTCCTCCGGGAGTGAAAGCAACTGATTAAACTCATTCAGATTCAAAAAAATACCACAAAAAAAAAAATAAAAATGGACGGGGAGTAAGTAGATTCGACCCCAAAGATACATGACAGCATTAGCGTATGCATATTTCATGCACTTCAGAGGCTGAGGGTAAACCAGTATTGACTGTTAAACCTATTCTTAAACGTCATATATCAAGAGCTGTGTTCCCACTCCACTGTGCCTGTGGACAACGTAGGATTAGACGAGCTTTGAAAGAGAAATGACCAGAACACCCAAAGCAAACAGTCAAGCGGTAAAATGATTCTTTGTTCTTAATCTCCAGGTCCATAAAAGAAACGACTGGACCTGTCCAATGCAAACAGAAGAGCAAATTAATCACCTTCAGTTTAGTTCCCTTTTTTTTTTTTTTTTTAGAACGTAGAACAGTAAGGTTCCTTAATCTCCACTGAACATTTTCAAGGTCAGCTACTCCACAAGGGAACTCAGGCTTTTAATGTTAAGTTTTACGGTGTAGGCGGCAATAAAGTTTCAACTCGGAAGATATGTAATCTTGTTTCCGCAACTGAAAATGAGAAGAGTAGAATGAGAAAAATGCTCTTTTCTTCTTATGATGTAGGCTTATTTCTGAAATCAAATTTACTAATGCTCCCTGTATGGAACACAGAAAATGTGGCATATTTTCCATTTAGAGTAAAAAGAATGAAATATTGAAGTAATATAACGAAAATTCATGTACAAATAGGGAGTACCAGTGCACAAATCCATTCCAGTTTATGTGTTGCATAATTACTCATTGGTTCATAGTTCAGTCCAGTGTAGTTTTCCATCACAGACTCTTTTAAACCTATAACTCAAGTTAAAGTCTGTATAAAATTAGTTCCTCCCTCTACTCTGTAATCAGTTCAGTCAAATGTATGCATGCAATGCATCCATATGTTTTTGACAACAGCACATAAAAACCTTAATTAACTAACTTCTTCTGTCTGACTTTATAACAAAAATAACGTCTTTCTAATTCCAGCCCAGTCTATCGTTTTCTCCCACAGACTGGTAGACTTCCCATGATGCACTGTGGCTATGAAATCCCAGCTCATATCAGACGGTCGCCATCAGACCAGCCAAAATGTTTTAACAGTAAATTTATTCAGCGTGATGGAGTGAGCATCTGGTGTCGTTTGCTGACGTTTTTGAGTTTCCACATGGCAGTTTTCTTTCAAAATCAAAGTCAAGCTTGTTCTTCTTAACCAGTCTTAGTTATGGAAATCAGATTTATGATTCAGTATTTTTTCTTTATTATTATTTATTTATTTTTTAATTCGAAACTTTCAGCCTACTTTTTTTTCTGCTGGTTTCATCTCATTTGCTCTTGATGTTTTGATGTGAACTGAACTTTCAGCATGTGCTTTTGTCCAGCAGACTCACCGGATTCATCTCCTCGGCTTTTTGTTGTTTCGATGTGAACTGGTCCTCACACCGCCTCTCTTTGTTCCAGTTTCAGAAGCCTCAGGAGCATTACCCACCGTTCCGTTTCGGGACAGTTCCGAACGGGAGCACGGAGAGGAACATCCGTAGCAATTACCCAGACATGCACACCCACATGATCAAATATAACCAAAAAGGAGTGGAGGACGCTCTCAACAGCCTAAAAACAGGGTGAGAACCTCGCACATTCCTGTCTCAGCAATGTCAGACTTGTGATGGTGGTGTTAATTGACGCTTAACGCCATTAATTATCAATTAGTGGTAGATTTCATATGTAATATCGAGCCTTTTGCTTTGAGCCTTGTCGTGGAACACGAGATCTGTAGACCTGGTATCTAGTATTCATTTTCTAGCTATCAGTTAGCTAAGAGCGTGAATTTGCTTAGAGGGTAAAGGGGTCAGTGTAAGTTCTCTGAGGAGCCAGATGGCCATTAATAATGCATTTTCTGTGCTGTGTAAGATATTCCCTTTACTGTGAACTGTTAAGCTGTATTTTAATTGCATGCAATTACTCAAGTCATTTGATACTGGCTTATCAGCAAACTCTGCGTCCTCTGTCTCTGGTCCAGAAAACTGGATGCTTTCATATATGACGCAGCCGTGCTTAATTACATGGCGGGCAAAGACGAGGGCTGCAAGCTGGTCACCATCGGAAGCGGGAAGGTGTTTGCCACCACGGGCTATGGCATCGCTCTGCAGAAGGACTCCCGCTGGAAACGCCCCATAGACTTGGCTCTTCTCCAGTTCCTCGGAGATGGTAAAAGTCACTAGCCGGAGACCGAAGCCTAGCTGCCAGTTAATAACCCTCTTCTCGGCATGGAGACCTCTCCAGTTGTCCTGCCAACCATCCCTCAGGACCACAGAGGCTCGGATTTCAGGGGGCTATAGTGTCAGGGTGGAAGTGGAAGAGCGTTGATTTAGTTGGAGAATTAAAAGTTTGTGGACAGTGCCATTCACAGGCTCTAATTTGGAGGAAGGCAATCCTTTTCCTTCAGGGTTACACTCCAGCACAGTTTCACCCCAGTCCTAATTTAAAACGCTAGCTTTCAGATAGAGAGCATACCAGTGGTCTTTTACCAGAACGAGGAGTACATGCTGTAATAAAAGGCAACATGTTCCAAACTTTTGACTGCATCTCCCCAGCTTGTGATTCGAATGCTAAATATAAAGCAGCTCTCAGGGCGTACTAGTGAGCGAGCTGAGAGCAATGACTTGAACTGAATACTGTCACACAAACTTGTAACGCTGGCAAACGCGGTGTATCAGTGTTTTCCAAGCCTCTCATTGAGTGCTTCCAGCCATATCATATGTTTGGCTCATTGCCCCAAATTAACGCCTGCAATTTTTCAATTCGAGAAGCCCCGAGGCTATTTGTAGACAGGTCAGGTGTGAAAAATCCTAAATAGCACAAACATGTGAAATGCTCGGGGCTGGTATCTGAGGGTTTGGACGGAGACTCACAGCTCTGTATCTTGTCATGTGTACTTGCAGGGGATACAGAAAGACTGGAGACAGTGTGGTTGTCCGGGATCTGCCAGAACGAGAAGAATGAAGTGATGAGCTCCAAGTTGGACATCGATAACATGGCTGGAGTGTTTTACATGCTGTTAGTGGCCATGGGCCTTAGTCTGCTGGTGTTTGCCTGGGAACACTTGCTCTACTGGAAGCTCAGGCATTCCGTGCACAAATCGGATCGCTTAGATTTCCTACTGGCCATTAGCAGGGTAAGGACTTTAACTGTAAATTACCTTGTGTTCTGGCCTTATTTAGCAACCCACCAACAGTGTGTCATTTATTGCATTAAAGTGTGCTTCCAGCGAGAGCCTCTCTATCTAAATAGTTTACCTATTTGTTGACAACTAACCAAAGTAAAAAATGTGTGTGTTTTTAAGTTACCTGTAATTGAGTATGTCAGTGCCCTTTTCAGAAACAGGTAGGAAATACAGGGCTGATTTTAAGTATATAAATACATAATATAATGTAGTAAAATAATAAATAAAGAAAGATCTGACAGACTAAAATACCATATCCTGTCCTTTCATTTTGGTCACCACCATTATATGTAAATTCCTATCACTGCACTGACAGAGGAACATTAATAGTGATTTATTCACAATGAGGATTCCAAAGCTTAATGCATGTATTAACATATAATTTATAATGTGTAATAAAATAAAATAATAATAAAAAAAATGTTAGCCCGCCAGTATACGAGCTTGCGTGTAATGAGTTCATGTCTGTCCTTTTGTTCATCTATTGACGCAGCATAATTGCAATGATGAGAAGCATGCAGTTTTTTTTTGACAAAGCCATTGTGCCAAATTATAATAAGTAAGCAATTAAAACCTTGGAAGTAATCTTGGGATTATCAGATTAGCATGATTTGGCAGTGGATCGTTATAGAAGCATAAAAGAGAGAAAAAATGATTTATTCTCTGGTTGTTTTTGTCATGTTACTTTGAATTTTGTTCATTGTTGGCTCTGTTTGCAGATCTATTTGGAGAGCGGAGCCTCTGTTTAGTCACGAGTGTCTTTCTGGAAGAAATTTAAATCACAGTTTTAGTGGAAATGAAGCAGAATTGTAGTGATGAGTGGAGATATTTGTAATATTTTTGCCTGTGCATTTTTCAGGGAATATACAGCTGCTTTAATGGTGTGGAGGATGTGGGCAGATCTAACAACATGCAGAATCCTGACATCACCACGAACTACGCCCAGGCTAACATGCTTAAGATGCTGCAGACAGCTAAAGACATCGTATCCTCTGCCAAGGTGGAGAGCTCTCTGGAAAACGCCACCAAGACCATCGAGAACTGGAGTCGTCACGGAGGAAGCCTGCCAACCCGAGTTCCCCAGGTGACCACCGCTGAAACGGTTCCAGGTCACTTCTCTTACATCACAAACATCACGGAGAACCACTCGCCCCACGTTCAGCTTTCCTTAACGCCAACGTTCAGCCCACATTACGCTGACACCACCCACCAACCGCAGCTCGCGAAACAGAGAGCAATTACTCGGCCAACGCCACTACGTTACACCCTTCCCGCCAGAACCAGCAGTCTCTATAATGGAGTGCTTCCAGTGTCCAGTCTCAGCAGTCCGCACCTAGCCATGCGGGAGACTCATCCCCATCAGCATCACCATTCCAGTTCCCCTTTCGTCCCGTACCGTGACCTGCAAGTCCCAGATATCTATGCTGAGTACCAAGACCCCTGTCAGAAGGTTGAGCCTCGTGTTCCTAGGCAGAAAAACAGGTCCAGAAGCTACCTGGTAGAGTCCATGGATCCAAGGAGGCCACACGATTACAGAGATCAGCCAGCATGTCTCGCAGAACTCAGAGCCAACCACTTCACAGATAACCACGTGTCTGCGACAACCAGGGAAAGCTGTCATCTCCACGGAGACGAAACCTGTAACTCCTGCATCAAAACATATGTGGATCCGGTCTTGGAGGACGTGCCACTAATAGGGAAGAGGAAACCCCACCGTAGACCCTCTTTCCTCAAAGCTACTTGGGGACCTGACCGTATCCGGTTGCCAGGCGAAAGATCCTCCGCCCCTGCGTCGGCACGAATCGACATTCCCGACCTATTTCCGTGCGTCGACCTGTACGGCCGAGTCAGGAACGACCGGTGTCACCCCCTGCCTGTGGACCATGCCTACCTTCACCCTTTCCGCCGCCACTCCAGGAAAGGTCAAAAGCTGAGGTATAGCCAGTCCACACGGCTCCCCTCCTACAGGGAGGCCGTTCTCCACAATGCCGCAGCCATCAGAAGAGCCTCTAGCCTGGTACACAGACAGTTCTCCTACCCTGACCTGCAAGTCTACCACAATCCGCTGCCATATGGACCATCCGAGCTGTGTAACATCTTCCCCTGCATGGGTCATGCCAGTGACAGTGTGTATGGAGGGTACAGGGTGCCACAGCACCTACCGGATGACCATCTGGTGCCCATACGAGGCAGCAGGTCAGTGCATGGGGTTGGCAGCCCTGGCATACCCATGACATGGGGCAGGATTTCCAGTCTGGAATCAGAGGTCTGAGGGCCTTGGCTCCATGTGCCGTTTATTTTACACTGCCATCTCAGATTTAAGGTCTCTACCGGACTG
This sequence comes from Chanos chanos, assembly GCF_902362185.1. Classification (NCBI taxonomy): domain Eukaryota; kingdom Metazoa; phylum Chordata; class Actinopteri; order Gonorynchiformes; family Chanidae; genus Chanos; species Chanos chanos. The sequence goes on along the minus strand of NC_044499.1, from coordinate 49,798,656 downwards.
AGCACTGACTTGACAAAATAGACTGATACACTAGAAACCGCCTTTGATGCAAGCAAAAAAAAAAAGGAAAACAGACATACATACACACATACTACACACACACGCACACACACACACACACACTACACACACACACATACTCAAAAACCTAAGAAGTGACTTTCTTTGAGCTGTCTTTTGTTCATTAAAGTGCAATAATGAGATGGTTGCAGAGGTGAGAAGAAAACAGAGGAACAGTTCAATATATATATGTGTCTGAGCTTTTATTGAATGACCAGACCATTAGTATTCAAATAGATCCTGTTATCTGTTGAGTTCATGAAATGGCATTTATTCTCCTGGCTGGGAAATGCCCTGAATGAATGGACTTTTTGCCAGTGGAAATTTAATAGAGTGTCTGAAATAGAATCTATATAAGAAATGTTATCTCTCCAGTAAATTTGGTATTCCTTCATGTAATCCACTATACTGAATTTTGTAAACTCTTGAGACATATGGTCTACGCAATTTTCTAAGTTCAAGGCTCTCTCTCTCTCTCTCTCTCTCTCTCTCTCTCTCTCTCTCCCTCCTTCTATCTTTGTGTTATCAGAGTTTGAAAAGAGCAATTTGAATGGTATTCTATTAATAATATTACCAAGGTTCATTAACACTTTAATAAATTACAAAGGCCTATCAAAATGTTCTTGGAAATTTTATGTCTTTTTGAAGATGTGAGAGCGGAAGAAGACTTACTATAGTTGTAGAAGAGAAGGAAACCATTATGTAGACACTGTCAAAAATCAAGACTTCAAGTGGCTGACCCCGATATGAATTTTTCTTTATAAAATACAGCTTTATACAATTTCATATGACTCATATTTTCTTCCCAACCTTTCTGAGACACACAACGTTTTGGAATAGGCTTTTAGGTGTATGAGATATTGATGAGTTTGAGTGCAGTCGACATACATCTCTGACCACACAGATGGAAAGCAGTTGCTGATGAACCGTTGCTTGAACGCTCTGCAGTGAACATTTTTTCCCCTTTTAAAAGCAGCAACCAAACAACATTCATGGTAAATTATCAGTTAATATACTCCAGCTTGTAAGTAAGTACCACTTTGTTTTTTTCCTGAATCATTTAATTAAGACACTGTTCATGTCAGTGTGGCTAGTGAGTTTTTCCGATACCTGTTGTTTTAACCATCAACAGAGATCTGAGAGATGAAAATCAGTATAACTAAACAAAAACCATGATGTAACTGAGGTCTGAATGTGCATCATAAGGAAATCTCTGAGTCTGGGTCCCTGAAGTTATGTACCGCAGAGAAAAATTTGGAATTGAGATTTTTTTGTTCCCAAATTACTGGACCAGGAGCACAGATCCTATTTGGACTGCTTCTCCAAATAGACAACAAGCTGAGAATACAGGTTAACTGAGCAGGTGGTCAACAATCCAAACAATTTCTTTCACAATGTGAGTGGTGACCTTAAACCGGTCCACGGGCACTTTTATCAATGTGAGTTCAGTCGGAGAACCCGGACCAGTGCACACATAAGTCTGTTTGACCTGCGCACTGAACCCCGCAGGCCTCTGGGTATACTGGTGACTGTCTCAAAATAAAACTGCCTTTTCCCCTGAGAGACAGAGAGACAGAGAGAGAGAGAGAGAGAGAGAGAGAGAGGGAAAGAGAGAGAGAAGAGCAAAAAGACCACCCAAAATCTCTGTCTGGTCTCTTCATGTGGTTTTTCTTTTCAAGCAGATACCCCTTCATAACGAATGCACAAGCTCAGGGCTTCTGAGGAGAAACCTGAACGTACCGGTCAAGAATGCTTATGCTGTCATGAATATCTTATTAATCCTACTCTGACATGTTCGGATTTTCATTAAGTCTTCTGGATCCACCTTGCCGTGTTCCTTCAAAGCCCAAGGTGACTTCAGTGGAGGCAATTACTCTGAAAGACTATGTTATCTGCAGATAACATGTCTCTTTTACAGGGAACAAGTGAAGAGAACTCAAATATCGAAAAGCTCTGGTTTTTCCATTAAGGACCCTTGCTTTGCTATTGCTACGTTATAGTTGATACCACAATGATAGCGACGTAATCTTCTCCACTGGTACTGTTTTAGCAAGTGTAGAACGCAGTAGTAGCAGCAAGAGAGAGAGAGAGAGAGAATGACCTCATAACAACTCAAGGATGAGAAAACATTGGCCATAGACTCAACAAAGCCAAAATTAGCACAAATGCAATTCTGTTTTTGAAAAGCGTACTATTGAGAGACTTTGCTGGTTGATAAACGATTTGGTGCGTGCATACAAAAACATGAAGGGGAGCTGGCAACAGGGATCAGTCTGAAATAAGCAGTAATATATCAAACGCCCCAGGTAACCAGAGAGAAAAATGATCCACATTTAAAAGTCAAGGGGGTGCTTGTGTTGTCCAACGTTCTTCGTATTCATCTAGAGCCAGACGCCAAAATATACATCACAGTAACTGGAGGCGTGGCGGCCTGCCAGTGATGTATTTGTCATCACATTAAAAATTATTTTCATGCGCATTAGTTATTATTTGCAGAGAGATCAGCTTCTCTGAGAGAATAAAACTGGCCTTAATGAGATCAGGCGAGAGAACATTCTCCACTGACGGCGAAAATAACTTGAGCGCGTCTGCTAGACTGCCGTCGAAAGGTTTGCTGTATGTAAATTTCATTCATGTGTTGATTTAAACTCATTCCACATGGTTTCCTACATAACGTGTGTTTGAGACTCATGGAACACATGCACATAAAGACGCCGGGGGAGGGGGGGGGGAGATTACATAGAGTCATGTATTCGCTCCGCATCCACCCTCTGAATACATCAACTCTCTGCTGTAAATTGTTCCAGATGCCACAAGTCACCTTGAGACCGGGGCTTTGAATACTGTCAGTCGGGTTGAAGGGGGGGTTGTGCGGGGGAGAGGAGACAGATAGGGCACTCCAGCTGAAATCATCGATTGAATTAATTACGGATGACTAATAACACTCGAACTTCATGCGATGACTATAGCGGTAGCTCGACGTACCTGTTAAAATATATAGTTACATACATGCATTTTAAAACAAGCCTTTTTTTTTGGGTCCCCTGCACTGAAGTTTTATTTTCTGGTTTAAAGGTTTTGCACTTCAGCTGGTTGTAATGGGCCTAGGCCGTGGGGGATTTAGGAGCAATTTTCATGAGTAATCATGCAGAATTAGAGAAGCGTTTCTCACCGTAGCACGCGTGTGCTAGCCCTCTCCAAACAAAATGGGAAGATTTTATCTATCAGTACGAGGTTAATTAACTTCCAAACACGAGTTCCAAGACTCAGGGCTCCCAATTATTCTTTCTCAAAGTAGGAGAATCTTGGGTGAAGATCCAAATTCTGAATCTGTCATGACTGTATGTGTGAGAGGAGCAGCCTAATTGTAAAGTGCAAACAACGGTGAAAGCAAGAAGAAATTTTAATGTTAGGTACTTTTAATGAGATTTTCTGTAAAATAAGGAGATATTTGAGGTCTTCTTTCTTTATTGAGCTAAACCGAAGATATTAATCATATCAATCAAAACATACTCAGAAAATATATGCCATTTCTGAATGACCAACTATCAAAGAAACATTCATTGGGGTATTTTGTGGAGATTATGAACAAACACACAGATGGCGAAAGTATGTCATCGCAGCTCAGATGAAAGCCATTGTGGCGTCTTCTGTGAAATCATTGAACTGAGAAATAATTTCTCATTTTGCTCTCAGTGGCATTTCTACAGGTATTGTTGATTAATCAAATGCAATCGAGGTGTGATACTCCCTTTCAAATGAACTGAAGCGTGGAAAACCAGTGGGTTTCACGTTTGTTAATAAATCATTTCCCTCACCTGTCACATGATAATCCTGAAAGCGAATTCAGAATAGTAAGCAGACGAACCATATGCGGTGAGAATGGCGATCAGCTAACCTTTGCACTTGTCAACTGCTCCAGCTCCCCATGTCTTCACAAAGGCGGGATGTGAGGTCACCGCCTTCAGATAACCGTCTTTTAACACGGCTCGGTGGAAAAATCATTGGGAGCTACTGGTCTCACCTCACACTAATTATTTAAGACCAGTGAAGTGTCTAGCGCTGAGTGACAGCTTTGTGATAATAGAGAAATGTTCCTGTCTTCAGAGGCCAAATATCCCTGTCATGAACACGGTGGTAGAGCTGGAAGGTTTTTTGGGTAATGAGGAAGGTCATGACGAAGTCTGGAACTTTCCGCAATCCCACCCAGACATCACGAGTCTAACACCTGTGAAGAATTCTAATTAGCATTTTATTGGGCGGGGCCCGTTGGAGGAGCCGAACGAGCACAGAGTAGCAAACCACAGGTCGTTTTGATGCGGAGCACCAATAGAGTCTTCAAAGACCTTCTTAGTAGCCAGCCGCATCAAACACATCGCAACCAATGCAACAGGTGTCTGCCTTTCTGTTCTCCAACGTTTTTAAATAATGAGGTTAATAACACGGAGAGTCTTACGAGAGATTAGTCTCACCCTCGGGCAGTGGTTATTTGCTTTTCAAAACCACGTCGTCAAGACCACTCTCTCTTCCTTCTTTCACAATGGAGATCACAATGTGTTGGCCCTGACCAGTTTCAGCTTGATTCAACCGCACCTGGCCACAAAGAATTCTCCAGACTGACTGTACATCACCAGTGCAAAGAGTGAGGCAATGGTCCAGCAGAGTGGAGCTTCAAGGAAACAAGGCTTTTTGAGCCCATCTACCAGCGTTCAAAACTGGATGACGATCTAAGAAAATGTAAAAATACATAATAAACACATATATAATCTAGTAAACATGATTACTTATGTGGTGACATGGGCAAAACATGGGAATGATATATTAAAATGGTTATTTATGTTTCAGTGCTCTGACATGGCTGTATTACTTTATTTCTGTGTTCTAATGGGTCTGATCAGACACAGAAAAATATGTCTCCGTTTGCTGCTATTATACACAGAGTTTTATTCATGACGCTCCGAGATATAATGAGCAGGAACACTGGAGTAAACATCTAACATCCAAATATTTCACCAACATTACCAACATCGATAATATTATGTTTTTTGTATCATCAGTAAATCACGGCAAATTGGTCTGTATTCGTGGAACTACACTCTTGTCACAAAACACCTATTTAAGTCTTAATGCTCCACTAAAAATGGTTCAGGGAGTTGATGGAGTGAAGCCTTTTGCCGATTTTGTCCTTCCAAGGTGAGAGTCTCAGTGGTTGGCCTTGGCTAAGAACATGGTAGCAAATTAACAACCCCCAGGAAGCAATGCCGTGAGCCACTGCTAAGTATATGACCATGCTTTATCAGGTTGCCAGAGAGCACTTGCAGACAAATGCCTTTCTAATTAAGTAGAGCTAACATCTAAACACCAACTGAGTTCAAGACAAAAGATGTTTTTGGGGTTTTTTTTTTTTACTCCTTACATCATCTCTGACACCCCAAAACATGACCAAGATGACAGGCTGCCTCTCTGTGATTCTATCTATGTGAAATGACACCTCAGACCCATCAGGTCATTTTGGTTAAGAATTTTGCTTGGCCTATTAACTAAATGGGCGAAAAAGACCAAGATCAGGGAGGGGAAAACAAAAAACAAACAAAAAAAAAAACATCCCTGTCCATTTGGTCAGAGGACACTGAATCCTGGAGTCCGTGAGATGGTCTTCCCAGAGGAAATCAGTTCAAAGGTCCCATCTATCGGAGCAGCCAAGCCTGTTCATTGTGGAAATTACCCCATGCTGTAATAGACCAGGTCTCAGCGTCCTTGGTGGAAATAAAAGCCCCGTGGCATCCCGCTCATAAATATACCTCTCTCTCTTTCAGAATAGGAATACCTGGTCATTGTTTACAGCTGCAAGAAGCTTTTTTTTTTCCTAAATGAAAAGGTCTAATACTGCCCTCATCTTTTATACATACAACCCATTCCTGCCCAACCTAGAAATGACTCATAGCTCAGAACAATGCTATCCTTTGAGTATATGAAACACAAATGATCAACAATGCAACCTGATTATTAAGCATCTTCCAAAAGCACTCGTAAATGCATATATCAGTTCCCTGCCTGGGCCGTAAGATCTCAAAAAATAATGAACAACGCTTACCGAAGGAGTGATCAGTATCACCACAAAAAAAAACACTCCAGCACTTTGTATTTTCAAATCTGGATTTGAAAAGAGAAGGAAAAAAAGAAAACAAGTAAGAAAACCTTGTGTTAATGGAGAGACAGTGACTTCTCACCTCACTAACACAAATGATAGGAGGTAAAACAGGATTGTCTGCTCATGCCCAGACAGGGAGAGTAAAATGACCAATGAATGACATTGAGTGAGATCTCAACTCTTTTTCTGTGGACTCAGGCAAGACAGGACAAATTTACCTGTACAATTCCATAAGGAATCCCATCAGTTCCACTGTTACAGTGTGAGAAAGGGCCTGAGAGGTAATCTGTACCAGGAAATCTACACAGGAAACCTAACTCAAGTCCCTTCTCCCACAATGCAATGCTGTAAATATGCCCCAGAAAACTGAGTTATTGCTCGTAAAGGTTTAAGCCATGGGCAAAAAGAAGCAAGGTTTAAAAAAAAAAAAAAAAAACTCCCAAAAGAAACGAAAGGAAAGAATTGGAACAGAACGGAACAGAAAGGAATGTCCAAACAGAAATAACAAAAGTTAAGTTACATGTAATTTTGGGGGACAAATCCTGTCCTTTTCTAAATGATTTCAATCAAAAAAAAAAAAAAAATCATTTAATAAACATATGACCAGAAATAAATTGCCAACAACATGCATGCCTCTTGGAAAGTTTTGTTGGCCTCTTGGCTCAAATAGAACTTTCCGTTAAACCTAACAATAGAAAGGGTATGAATAAACTGAACCTAAGTAGCAAGCAATCATAAATGTAATGCTACAGCCAAGAGATGACAGAGAAGTGGACTCAGACTAGTTATAGCCTGCGATTACTTTACCGCAGCAGCCGTTCGGCTGACCAGTGGAGACGGACGGAGTATTTGTTTTCTGCAACATTGCCAGATATTGCAAAAAAACCACACAGGGCACAGTTTACTGCAGATAATTGGTTTGGTTTTGACGTTGTCTTACATCAGAGTTAATATGATGTTTGCTTAGGGTTAATGAGAAGATTTGTCAGGCATGGAGTCTTGGTGGCTCTATTAGCCTTGCCCCATTTGTTTTGCTTTGGTTGGATCTCTAGTTCTGCTTTAATTACCATTCACTCATCATTGTGTTTACTGGGACCGCGTGCCACTTTATTCATCTCTGTTGGTCTATTGATAGCCTGCCTTTGATGAAGGGATGGAGCACAGTAAGAGACAGAGATGAAGCAGAAGCTGGAAAACCAACAGAGAAACAAAGACTGTGACCAACAAACACACTCTCTGTGCAAAGAAACCGCGTAAGGAGGTACATGATGCATCCAGTAACTGTTTTCATCCGTTGGTTCGGTGTGAACTGAAATGGTACCTTCCCTGGTTTACAACTCCTCGCATAACGACTCATTCTTATGAGGCCACAGTGAGCGGGAAGAGTTTTTTGGACTTTAAAGTCTATAATTATGCACCGTTCCGTGATGAATAACCATGTGATTTATTTCTCCATTAATAATTAAACACTGCAATTACTCGGCAACATCTAATGCCCGGTAATTTTCTTTAATCAAATCACGTCGCTGATTTGCCACACAGAGGCTGCACACCACCACCGCCACCTGAGCAGGGAAATGTTCCTTCCAGAGACTGCCCTGTCTGGGCGTAACACAGGACTGTTTAAGCTCATAGTGTTGAGTGCGTGTTGTGCTTTGGAGGAAGGAACGGGTGATGGGCGACTCTTTATGGTGGGAAAAAAAAAAAAAAAAACGAAGTCCTACGCCCTATGCATTCGTTTGCTATGCCCTCGCAGCGTACGCTAACAGAAGAAAACGACGTGATATCACCCCACAGAAAGGCCACGTATGTCGACGCAGCTGGCGATCGCAACCTTCCGCGTTGCTCGTCTTACCCGGGAGCCTTATTGTAAATGGTTTGGGCTCCAAAAACAATGAAGGTAGATCCAGTCATGCTCCACAAATTTGACCCATTTCGTAAACCCTTAGGACTGCGAGAAGGGGGCGGAGAGAAGAACCAGGAGAGCTAGAGAATTGCTCTGGTTTTGTTGATAGCGTAAGAGAATGGTATTTCATTTTGCATTCTAGGTCATTTAAGAGCCCATATTCACCCCACTGTTTCACAGTCGTGTAGATATTTAATTATAGATAGTCTACTTTCCCTAGTCGTTTACAGAAGTCACAAATCATTTCTAAAAGAGTTGCAATGCACAAGATGCCCATAATCAACTGTTTTGGTTTAGGTTTGAAAAGTGCAATGCGAAATTCTTTTTTTTTTTTTTTGCAGTTTTCATTACTCTAAAATGTCATTAACTCTAAAATCTCGGGTTAGAACATTTTCTAAAACCCGAGAGCCAGATGTTTGCCCCTTTACCTCCCACTTTGTTACACAGGAAAACTAATGAGACACATTTTTGGGTAGGTTTTAGCAGCGTTCTTGGAAAAAATAAGGTCTGTTTGAAGTACAATGACATTTGTTTCAGACAACCATTAAGAGAGCACCCACACACACACACACACACACACACACACATACAAAAACACATCCCTTTCCCAGCAGTGCCCCACTTTCCTAGTCCAGCTGAAGGTTCACGGGACCACACCTGGCTGAGGGCCTTCAGGTGGGTGAGCTGAGCTGACCTGGGTCCCTCTCCACATTGGACGAAGAGGTGGTCACTGCCAGTCACCTGAACAACCTGGTGTGACGATACTGTTCTAACAACAGTGTGGAAAAAACAGTGACTGTATCCATATGTTAACACTGAGTGCATAACCCACCTAGACTGAAAAGCCTGCCTGACAAAAGTGAAAGCGCACCCCTGATGTGAAGAAAAATTGGAAATTTTAAACCAAAAAATGTACAATAATATGAAAGTGTCAGCAATTAGATATAGATGATCTATTATTAAATAATACAAATACTAATTCTGACAGTTTTTACTTTTATCTTCTGTTATCTTCGCAGTAAGATATGTAAAAAGAAAACAGACAACAGCTGAGTGTTCAATTGCAAATGCCTCTTAAACATGTTTTGTTTTGTTTTGTTTTGTTTTGTTTTGTTTTGTTTTGTTTTGTTTTGTTTTGTTTTGTTTTGTTTTGTTTTTGTTTCTCTCTCTCTCTCACTCTCTCTCTTTTTTTTTTTTTTTTTGAAGTATATCTTCAGCTTAATTAATTTAAATTGGTTCTCTCCTTTTTCTACTGAAGTGCACTCTGAGCACATACAACAACACTGCGTCCCAGACTAGAGTATGACCACAAGGCCACACTATTAACTGAACACATATTCATGCAGCAGTCCTCTCAAATCTATCTCAGAGTGAAAATGCACACACACACACACACACACACACACACACACACAAATCTATTACTACTCTTCCCTTAGAGATTCAGAAGAGCATCATATTAATAGGTACTTTCATGACGCTGAAGGTACAACTGATACAATGCCAGAGGGAACACCAAATGCAGGGATTCAGCACGTGCTGTCAACAGCAGAAACAGAAAAAGGATCACAGAGCCAACCAATGCGAGCATCTCTCAAAAGAAAGGTACATTATAGCTCGCAGGCCTCGGCTGTCACTCTCATGGGACGAAAGCAGAAGATATTCACTTCAGTGTAATATAAGCAAACTGTGCATCTTTTAAATCAAGTCCAGAGGATACAGGTACTGTTCACATTTTGACTCTCACATTGAGCTATTTACAGAGAGCCTGACTAATCAGGTTCTGATATCTCCTGAGATGGCGAGAAAGAGAGAGGGGTGGGACAGAAAGAGAGAGAGAGAGAGAGGGAGAGAGAGAGAGAGAGAGAGAGAGAGAGAGTTTGGTGCAGTCCAAAGCCTTCCAGCAGATTTTCATTATTGTGATAAAGTGTATGAGGCTCCGATGGTTGGAGCCTTTGTCAAGCCGAATACGATATATAATAGACTGTTCAAGTTATGACCCACTGGGTGCTACCACGCGGATATTTATCAGAGTGAAAATTGCAACTGCAACCCCCAACCCCACCCCTCCCTCACCCCACCCCCCAACCTCCACAAACACCCCAAAAAAGAGATTGCTTTTGTAGCAAGGAGGCATTCCAAACATTGGGCAAGGTAATGTCTGTCTACAGGTAATCAGCAGGCCACTGGAATAGATGGAGGAAGGCGAAGGCTGCAGAGAAAAGCTAGGCTGGAGGGCACAGAAACCCAAAAAAAAAAAAAAAAAAAAAAAAAAACCCTCATTGAAGACATTTAAGATGGTTTGTTATTAATTAAAAGGCATTTCATTACGAAGACAACAAAACAAAAAAAATGTTTCACGAGCCGTCCCTGGCCTTGTTCAGAATGAATGATGTCGCCGAGTAGCTCCCTCATCTCGTGCCGTAGATGTAGAGTTATTTGACCGGTTCGCCGATGATGGGAAATCAGCTTCGAGGAAGACTGTTTTTCTAACATAAATGGACCACAACACTGGCTCTAATTGCTGGGAAAAGTGGGTCGAAAATGAATAACAGCATACTGATCCATTTACTCAGAATTGAAATTCTAGCCCTTTACGAAGTTTAACCCCAATGATGTGACCTCACAAGGCTTCGCTGAAGGTCAGGCAAACAAAATGAATATGGTCTCTCAGTGCGTGCTGTTTTAAAATGCACTGTATTGATTTGCAAGGGCAAAGACAGAGATCTTTCCGAGAGAAGATATTTCACCGTTGTGTGGCTTGGGTGGTACTCACTGTCTTTGGACACACTGAGAAACAAGCCAAAGGCTTGGAGTGACAGATGGGGAAAACGTATGGTGTGCCCTTTCAACACCTCTGAAGCCTTTACCAGTTTTTTCTCCCCCTCATGTTAAACAATGGGAGTGGCAGAACAGAGCTCTGCCTTTGTTACCCACTACTCAGTTTCTCTGTCTATTCTGTCTAATTTGATTCACACACACACACACACACACACGTGCGTGCACACACATGCAGTCGCACCCGCGCACACACACACACTTTGTCTTGCTGTCATTCTGTTACCCGCTGCAGAGGCTCTGAATAGAATCGTTGGCTGAACTCTCTTTGGGTAAATACGAGGACAGAACTGGCTTTGGCAGTGAGTCATGCCACTCAGTTAAATGCTAGCAATTATTTGCCTTGCCTCCCACCGACTAAGTTAAGAGTCATGGTTTTGGAAAAGGGCGGGGGGGGGGGGGGGGGGGGGGTGAAAGTGGTGTTATTCTGCACTTCTACTCCTACAATACCGCCTTGTCACTTAACCTAGCTGTTATCAGTTCTCATTCTTAGTCATTGCAAGGAACTTTATCTCTCAAAGCAGCTGCAAGCTGGCAGGGCTTTAGCTATGTTTAAGGTCAGACACATAAGGCAGTGAGACCTTGTTTCCCAATCAGTTCCTCAATCATATGGTACATTAGTTCAGGACATACAGGTCGGAAGTGTTCATTGTCAAGGTATTCTTGTTTTTCATGTACCCTGGATCACCAAAATGTGTTCACATAGTCACATAATACGAGAGAGAGAGAGAGAGAGAGAGAGAGAGAGAAAGAGAAAATATTAGCTAAAAAATATTAGCTAAACTTGGCTGCATAATAGATACTGCATAGATAGATACTTTATTTATTTGCCATGCAACTAATGGCAAAACAACAGAATAATTTCACATAAGAATCACTGCAATCCGACATTCATGTGTTGCTATGCCTTGTTTACATTCTCTTAACACACAGACATATTCACTAATTAAACTGCGGCTTGATAATGAAGTCTGCTGGTAGTTAGTTTGAATATAGATCAATTGAGCACACTGAGGGAGGAAAGTCCATTTCCAATTCATTTTGCTGCACAACTGTGGAAAATAAGTATTCATGTGGCTTGACTTCATTTTCACAGGTTATTTCTAAATGTCCTATGTTTCCACATTAATATAAATGACTGGAAAAGCCGTGATTTACAACGGTTAGGTACTGTACATCTGTTAGCTGTGACCATATGAGAAAAAAAAAAGAACAAATTTCTGTAATTCCACAGAAAGACAAAAAAAAGAAAGAAAGAAATACATATAAAATCCACTCCCATGCCAAATTCATAACTATGAACCACACCTCCAGGGCAGGGAATAACATATTCTGCAAAAAAATTCAAACGTAAAACACATCTGGATGTTGTAAAGCCAACCAATTAGATTCAACTTACTTTCTGTAAGTACAGACATGGCCTTTAAACCAAGCTGACTTCGCCAGGTGCCAAAGTGTAACAGACTACATCTAACCTGGGCCTTTAACAGCAGGGTCACAAATGTCGAAACATGAAGGGTATAGTGGGGACGTTTTTTTTTTTTAGTTTTTTTTATGAATAACGAAAGCCAACCTGTGCTGGCAGTGAAGAGCGATAGGAGGGCAGTGGGTGAGGGCATGTACACGACACACAGGGACTAATTAAAGGTGACAACGTCAGCCCGCAATCAGTTCTGGTGTTTGACAGGAGAGACGCGGCAGAATGACCCAGAGAATGGGCTGGGGGGGGGGTGGGGGGGGGGGGGGTCATTGTGAATGATGAAGATATAAAGGCTGGTACTGAGGGCCTTTCTGGAGACAACCTCCAACAAACACCTGAAGGAGACTGCAGAGAGAGAGAAAGAGAGAGAGAGAGAGAGAGAGAGAGGACTAATGCCACTTCACAGGGAAAGTGTGATACATGCAAAAGATACACATCATCAAAATACATCAGTTTAACAGGAAATCTTCTTTTACACACTTCAAATGCGATGTCTGTGATTTCCCATACGTATAATCTGATACTCTGGGTTTGGCTTTTGTGATGGAGCACCAACAGAAACACGTCATATGTGTCTGTCATCTTAAAGTTTAAAAAAAAAAAAATTTGTCAGGTGTCGGATTGAGAATGTATAGATCGATAACCATGACAACGGCTATGGTACGCAGCTCAGAGGATTGGTCAGCAAAGGGTCCAACACAGCAAGGTGAGTGAGGTTGGTTGGGGGGGGGCGGGGGGGGGGGGGGGGGGGCAGATGCTGGGGTGTTGGTGGGTGGGGTGCTGTCAGATAAGGGACAAAAGAAATCAATGCAGCTCTGAAACTACTTTCATAACGTGGCATTAAAACGGGATCAGGTTAAACAGATAGTCCCCCGCTGAACCGCGACTTTCAGCACAGTCGCTACGCTGGAGTCTGCCCCAGATACCCAGATAGAGATTCTGAGATGTAGAAATTAATTTCTGAGATCTTCTCTGGGGGGGGGAGGGTTGCATGAATTTTGGCCTCTCAGTTTATTCCACATCCAACAAACAAATCCGTGCCAACCTGAGAAATGGTACTATGCAACACTTTGAAGGTACTTACATCCACTTAGCATTGTTATCGCTTAAATAAACAAGCTAAACAGGCTAAAGCCAAAGCAAACCTTCCAGTAACCCCTCAGAAATGCTAATGTACACTTTGAATCATCACAGGTTGATCTACAACTGTGAAATTTTGTAAAAACGTTGGTAAGAATTAATTCAAAAACAAACAAACAAACAAAAAAAACGTAACAACTGAAAAGTGCGTAACAACTCACTCAGGTATCTCCTATTCACTCAGGTATCTCCTATTCACTCAGGTATCTCCTATTCACTCAAGTATCCCTTTTTTACTCAGGTATACCGTTTTCACTCAGGTATCCCATTCTCACTCAGGTATCTCCTATTCACTCAGGTATCTCCTATTCACTCAGGTATCTCCTATTCACTCAAGTATCCCTTTTTTACTCAGGTATACCGTTTTCACTCAGGTATCCCATTCTCACTCAGGTATCCCATTCTCACTCAGGTATCTCCTATTCACTCAGGTATCTCCTACTCACTCAAATATCCCTTTTTTACTCAGGTATACTGTTTTTATTCAGGTATCTCCTATTCACTCAGGTATCTCCTACTCACTCAAATATCCCTTTTTTACTCAGGTATACTGTTTTTATTCAGGTAGCTCATATTCACTTAGGTATGTCCTTTTCACTCAGGTATCTTATATTCACTCAGGTATCTCATATTCATTCAGGTATGTAATTTTCACTCAGGTATCTCAAATTCACTCAGGTATTCAACAGTTAATTTCTCCCTGATGTACGAGCTTGTATTATCTTAGGCACGATACCCTCCTGTGAGTGACAAACCTTGCCAATCTCTTCCAAATCAGCTCCCCACTGAGTATTAAAGAAAGAGCGGGAGACTGAGAGAGAGAGAGAGAGAGAGAGAGAGAGAGAGAGAAACAGGGTTGACGTTCTCTAAAGTGAATTTTTCTTTCTGTTTATTGTGACAACGTCTATTTGTGTCACGTCGTGGTTGAGCCCATGATGTCATGGTGTCTCTCTCTCTCTCTCCAGAGTGGTGTTTTGTATTCCAAACACAGGTCCTAAATGAGCACCCCTGTTCCTCTCCGTCTGACCCCCCGCCGGCCCCCCTGTCAATTCAAACACCCTCTCTTCATTCTCTCCTGCCAATCCCCTGCTCCTGGTCTCCACCAGATGGAGGCCCAAAGGGGGGACTTTCCGAAAAAACGCGTCCTCCTAATTTGCCCAACTTTGTTCCGTGGGCATTTTATGACTTGTCATTTTAACAGATGTGCGGCCCGCGGGGATGCTAATGGCAAACTGGATTAAGAGGAGAGGATGAGAGGTGCCAACGGCGCTAAGTAGAACAGAACGCTACCCACACTGTGTATCCTCCTCTCCGTCAAAGCGCTTAACTGACAAGCCTTCATAACAGAGGAGGGAATTGCACACGTCAGGTTCAACAAAGCAAGAGCGTGTGTGTGATGTTGGCGTTCCAAATCTGTCAAGTATTAGCTGGAGAAAATTAACCGTGTTTCTCGGGCGGTTCAGAGGTTTGTACAGTACAGCGGGTTGATGATAGCATTCAAGGTCAAGACGCGCCCGCGTTAGAACAATACCACATAGAGCGCAATTACTTAGTAATGCATTCTAATTGAAGCCATACATAATCTTATTACTAAAACTCATCGGGAAGGACGAAGCAAAGCGAAAGATTGTCAATAGCCATGTTTTTAATTTGCTTTTGTCAGTTTCTTCTTTAATTGGCGCTCTCAAGGCCCAACCAAATATTTAGTCCGTTAATCTCCGAATAATACCCCCAGTATTTCTTCCCAGGCCTCCTAACATTAGACGAGTGAGACTATAGAATTCACCTTGACTTCTCAGTTAGCTAACGGTGGTTATAGGCTTTTCTGAAATAACAGAAGGAGGTGATGAAGTGATCTGTTTGTACACGCAACATGTTTTGCTGTCAGTGACCTTTCCAAGCCTGGAAAAAGAAGGGACTAAATTAAAAGAATAAATATAACCTTTAAAATAGGACCTGTACTGTTGAGGCTTCTGCCGTGAGCTCCGTGACTTTATTTTTTTATTTTTTTTTTCTTCTCCCTCAGAGTGTTATTGGATGCTATTTTTATGTAAAAATCAATACTTTCCTATGTGACTATTCCAGACTGTGATGAGAGCATTAATGTGCCAAGCTGTGGAAGCTATAAAATGTTTGTGTTATTATTATTACTATTCAACACAAACATGAAACAGACCGTCTACAGGTTACATGTACATAAACAGTCTGTCATACAGGGTCTGCTGGTCGCTAAAACATGGAATGTCAAACACAGCAAATTGCTAGCTCTACAAAATGGATATGACTCATTATGATTAGACAAAGTTCAGCAAAGGAAACATAATAATAATGTTACTTATATAAATGAGCGGAAGACTTTTAGAGCTTTGAGAGACACTTTGACTTGGGTGTGAATTTAGGGAGACACTTGGAGTGCACTGGGACAGTTATAAAGTTTATGTCTGGTGAAAGGAGAGGTGATAAAACCCAGGCTAAAATGGACCATTCCACAAGGGCCATTAGAGCAGAGGAGAGAATTAGATTTTTTTTTTCTTTTAAATGACAAGTGCTTGGTTCGGTTTCTGCACCGACTGCTGTGACCCAAATTTGTTTGCACAGGATTTTGGATTAATGAAAAGACAAAACAATCAGCTCACAGGGAAATGTCCCCTGGATACTGAGTAGGTTTTCATAAGGTATGTCATGTCAGGAACTTTCCAAGGACATTCAGAGAAAGTTTTCTTAAACTACAAATCGGAAGTGCTTTACACATAATGTTTGTTTATGGTTTTTGATATATCTTCCCTCATAGTGGCATAGAGATAAAGACTTTGTTCGAAGAACACTCATTTGTGATGTTCCCAATATTTTAATAACTTAATATTCTTGTTAGCCAGTTTAGTAACAACAATCTACAAAAATGTAAGGGTAAGGACACTTGCTTTATGGACAGCACAGAAGTATAGTTTCACATCATATCCCCCAGATTACTGTAGACAAATGAAATCTGTCCAAAGTCCTGTCAGAGAGGCCCGGGACTTGTGAATGAGTCAGTACACCCAGTGGTAGGCAAGTTGACTGCTCACACCTCTAATAAGGACATCTGACAAGCTGATAATCACTCCCCAATTAGGATGCATCCATCTACAGGCCTGCAGAGGCCTCAGGCCTTGCTTTATTTAGCCATCTGACAGGTCAAAAGCATCACTAACGGAGTCCCCTGCGGCCCAGCACGGCGAGATTAAACCTAAAAGCTTATTTACCGATAATGGCTTTATGAGACTGCTCGATGCCCACAGGTTTGAGGGAGATTGTGTGAGAGACGCCGTATAAAGTCACGATAGTTTTTTTTTTTGTTGTTGTTTTTTTTGATGGAGTAAATGACAGAGTAAACCTGGAAAGTTTGGCTGAGCCAAAATGAGATGAGACGCCCCAAAGTTCTCTCCCTTCCGTCCAGGCAACAGCCGTATGACTTCATCAGCCCAGCCATCGCCCAGAGGAAAGTCTGAAAAAGGGTGAAATATTTTCTCTCTTAAAAAAAAAAATGAAAAAAAAGTGTTGAGGAGAGAGAGAGAGAGAGAGAGAGAGAGAGAGAGAGAGAGCAAACAGTGTCTCATTGGAGCTTCTGCCAAATGCCTGCCCCTGCCTGGACGCCTATCTGGCAGATGGGACGGCCTGTTTGGGAGTCATGTGAAAGATGGCTTGCCAAATGACGCGCCCTCCCTTTCTGTGCTCTGACAGATTGAAAGCAAATAGGTGGGCATAATAAACAGAGCCACCTGAGAAAGTCAGTGCAGGCTGCACTGGCTGTGTCGGCTGGCTATACCACCCAATACAAATTAAAAGACCAATTAAAGGAACATTAGGCTATAATGAAGCCATTTCTGCAGGATGGCGTTACGACGCTTAACACCCGTGAGTTCTAAGTATTTAAACCCGATAAAAAAACGAAAAAGAACGATGGCAAAAGCACGTCACATAAGAGCAGGGGTGTGCTTTATTGTCTCAGGAATGGGGCGGTTATTTCCCACAGTGAGTTCCATATTGTTTCTCCTACCAGAGGTGACTTGCACCCCGTGCTCTATAGCCTGACAGCACACATTATCCTCAAACTATTTCTCTAAATCGAGACAGTAATTTAAAAGGTTGAAGTGCAAGCATGCTTTAGGGGAAAGAATTAAGTCGTCTGACAAGCCATTTAAGGTACCTTACTTCTATCAGCATGACCTGGAGCAGGAGAGGGGAGAGAAGAAAAAGAGAGAGAGAGAAAGAGAAAGAGAAAGAGACGGACTGACAAAGATCCAAATATTTATTCATCAATTCAAAAAGGAGAGCTAAACTGGCAGGATGTTTAACCTCTTGCCAATAAGAATCAGCCAGATCTGCTGAGGAAGCCAGCCTAGCGTGGTTATGAGGAAGGATTCCGAGAGAGGCGAGCCTATTACGGGGAAGCTCATCCAAAAAGCAGATGGGGTAAAAGATTAAACGTCACTTCAAAGTCACACTGTGCAACTTGATGTCATGTTTGCAAACCTAAGCCATCTGCAGTCAATGGGGTGCTCTTAATGCGGATGACTCCTAAAGCCACACAGATCTAACCTCATCTGTGACTCCATTCCACACCAAGCCCACCCCGGGTCTCTCGCACACCGTACCTGAAGTAGTCTGGCTTTGTTGTGAACTGTCTCGGCACTTATAACATTATCAGACAGAGACACAAGTCTGGCCTCGCAGAGAAATCCTGCTTTCACTTCATCTTCACAGCAGAGTGACCTCCGACCCTGAATGCACACAATCTCTAAAAATCACTTCATAAAACAGTAGATATGGGTGAATGTCGTAGTATTTTGTGGTGGTTGCTGTTGTTGTTTTTGTTGTTGTTGTTGTTGTTGTGACACTTTAAAGAGCTCTGCTTAAAAATAAAAAAAAGACTCATGATCATTAAATGGAAAGGAGAGGAAAATTTCTCCTTTGTAGTGTTGTCATGAAATTGAGATGTGTTTGAAGAAAAAAAATCTCTTCAGTAGCCTTATGAAGTAGCAATATAACATTTCCGTATGAAGGTACCTAGACAGACTTAAAGAACAGTAACTCACAGGGGCTGTCATAGTTTGAGTCACGGTAGTTATCAACTCTACTCTTATCTTTTTCCATTGCTTTTAATGAAAATCTTAACTTATACACTTAAATGAAATGGCAAATAATTATGAAAAGAATTGCAAAATTATCATATTAGTGAAAACAAGTCAATTAAGTTTGACAGACCTAAATATATACAGGCCCTGAAAGTTGAGGAAGAAGGCAAAAAAGGAATCTACAGTCTTTAAACCTTCTCATCTCTGAGTCATCCTCAAATGTGTCTTAATACAACTTCAGCTACAGAAGGCATTTTATTGCGTGTCTGTCTCCTTGAGAGAGCTGCTATAAACAGAGATGTTTTAACACAGAGAATGGGTCACAGATCTGTTCTGCATAACTCCCATATGGGATTATTGTGAGAAGGGGGGAGTAGTATTTTTGTCCATGTAGAGGGTTTGTCGTTCCTTACTGGGGGGCACTTTTAAAGATCTTTGCTCCTGTGGTCTCACATAGAGATTTAATTAGAGCAAAGCTCTGACTGGACTGTCTCCGGTGAGTCTGAGTCCTCGACATAAGCCTCCATGGACAAACCAAAGACTTTCATCACTCAGCTGTTGGACTTTCTCAGACTTTAAAAACAGACACGAACAAGAAGAAGAAGAAAAAAATAAAAATAAAACGGCAGAACATTTGCTGTGGACCAATGCCCCTGTGAAGACAGGCTAAAGGAATAGATCTTTCATGTATTCTTAAAGCCGAAATCAACTTCAGACATTTTAGTCCAGTCTGAAAATGGAAAAAAAGTGGTAACTGTACTATTTCACTATTTCTCGATCCATTCTGTTAGAGGCATCATGAGACAAGGATCTTTTTGTTTTGACTCAGTCGAAATAATCGAGAGATAGCTTTGTTGCTATGCAGTGACATGATTAGTGACAGTGTTGGGGTTGAACATGGAGCCCTATAAAGCGAAATAACGAGACCTCGTAAATGAAACAGTTCCTAGCCAAACTGTCTGGTTGAAAAAGTAAATGTTAACGCAGAATAATTCCTTTCATTCACTTGAGGAAGATAAAAATGCTCCAGTTTTAATTTAAAACACACATGGCCATAGCTGAATTTGTCTGACCTCTAAATAGCACCGAGGCAGGTGTCCATTGGTAGCATTTAAAAAAATCAAACAGACAGGAGAAAGGCAATGACAGTACAAAATCCAGGCTGCTAGTAAAATTCAGTCTACTAAATTAAATCAAAGTCAGTCAATTAAATTACTGGTAATCACAATCCTCTGCATTAAGGTCTTAGATTTGATAGAACCTTTGGCATAGAAGTGGTGAGTGTTTCTTTCCCACCAGACTTTTGTACGGTATGTGGCGTTTAATGAAGAGGGCTTTTGTGCCTGTGCTGGGGTTTTTTTGGGGGTTTTTTTTGGCCTTTTCCACGTTTGGTCCTACCGTCGATGAAGACAAATGCAGCAACGAGGAGGCACACACAGTGGAAACATGATATCTGTTTTCCTGCTGAGAATCAATATGCCAACACATAAGTTGGATAAATTACCTCTCACACCGTAGACACCTTCACACTGAGCCCAAACACCAATGCTCTCAGGACAGATAATGTGCATGTTTCCAAAAACACTGGCCTCCTATGCATACTGTGTGTTTTTGAACAATGTGACCACACAAAGCATTACATGCACACACACACACACCCTCCCCCTGCATCTCCATCTCATTTTTATTAATGTGTAATAACTATACAGGCCTCCCTGAAGAAAGTAAACCTACAATACATTTCCTTTTGTCTTTACAGTACAGCAGAGAGTGGAAGACTTCAGCGGTGAAAATTGTGCCTGTCACCTATTGCTTTCTTAGTGTTTGTGTGTCTGTGTGTGTGTGTGTGTGTGTGTGTGTGTGTGTGTGTGTGTGCCCGCAAAAGCCCTGAATCTCACTCCATTTACATGCAAACATCACTTACACTCTCACATTGCATTTATTTTCATGCTTTATTGGTTTCCTGCTGGCAACAGTTTGATCATCAGTTGCTAATTTCAACACAGTTTCTTTCAGGTGTGAAATTTATGAACAAACATCTTTGGACCTAAGCTGTGGTAACTGAGTAGATACCCTGCAAACTGGAAAGTTTTTTTTTTTTTTTTTTTTCTCTTCATTTCTTGGATATCCGTCAAACCATTAACAGTCTGCAGGTCAAAATTAAAAAAAAAAAAAAAAAAGCGTGAGTTTAAAAATGAAGAAAGATGATAGACTACAATTGTCAACCTCTGTAGTTTTTTTTTTGTCCCGTGTGATAATATGCTTTGATGTGACGTTGGCAAAGCCGACAGATAAGTAGCAGCATCTGCGGTGACATGCATTTATACGACACAGCACTAATGAAATACACCGTTCCAAATGGTTACGTTTACACTGTGGCTAAAAATTACCTCTCCAATCATACGTGACTTAGACTGAACGTGGGTCGAATAGCAAAAACTACGCAGAGTCGAATGTTTGCTATTCTGGTTAAGGCAACATTTGTGTGTGCCGCTAAATCCAATTCCAAACCAGGAAAACTGTGTGATCGGAGTGACAACGATCAGATTGGAACTGTTCGCAGTTTAACTTGGCCCACATAGTTTTTTCATCAGTCTAAATAGGACAGGTTAATCTCGTCGTCATAAACCTTGCCGCGGAGACTGGTAGGGAGGGAAACGATTGAAAGCGGAGGCAGCAACAGTTGCGGAGAGCGCATACGTTACGACTTTCGGGTGTTTTTCTTCTTTTTTGCGCGGTTATGGGATTCACCAACCAGCCCCTATGAAAATGAGATCCGAACCTCAGTATCCATTGTGTGAGCAACAATAAAGAATTGGCTGCAGGCAGAGCAAAGCTCATTTGGCACAGCTGTAGAGAGTTTACAGTGCAAAATTCAGTGGTGAATAGCTGCAGTAACCAAGAGTTGTGCTCGACTAATGGACCAAATTTCCTCACTGATATCGATTCCTGTGCGTAGGTATATTGTCCATAGATAGATAACTTCTCTTGACAACGCCCGTTACTGTGGCCACAGATGCGAACCAAAATTGACTGAGAAGCTTGTGAGAAATTCAGCGTCGGATGAGAAGTCATTGTCAAGATTTGCAGCCCCGAGGAGTGAGTCAGTGAACAGTTTGTTATAGAGGTTTTGCCTGGACAGGCTGCCTTTTCACAGTTTTGCTCGGTGTAAAAAGAGTCTCAAAAAGTGTGTAAAACAGTTCTTCAAGTGACCCAGAAAATGTCCCTTTTTCATGCCTTCCTCCTCTTTAAAAAAAAAGAAGCTAGCTAAATAAATAAAACAAACAAATTTGGGAAATCAGCCATTATCTTAAATTGATCACATGAACTGTGTTCTAATGAACACTTAATGTGCAATGCAGTTCAGAGAATCTTGAATTTGTTTGTTTGTTTGTTCTCCTCAATGTCATGCACATACCAGCATTTAATCACAGCTCAGCATTACCGTCATGAATGGCAGTATTGTGTGTTTGATTTCGCATTGCTGAAGCTTTTATTTCCTCAGTTAAGCTGGCATTGAATGTGCAATATCACTGCACTAATAGTAAACTATAGTGTTTTTAAACAGTATTTCATGTCTCAAGCCATTGTTGTGTACAACACATTTTTCCCCCAGCACAAAAATCTGAGCAAGTTTGATGAACTGACAAAACTCAACTCCCAACTAACAAGACAAGCTTGGAAAGACTGCTTTTTTTTTTTTTCTTTTTCTTTTTCTTCTTCTTTCGTCGCTCCCTCGCTCGCTTGCTCCTAGCAGCTGCGGGAGGCACCTGTGCGACCGGCGTTTTGAGTGATTTGAGGGGCCATTAGCGTAAGCTGTTAACAGAAGAGGAGCAGGTTCTGTAGCAGGGCCACAAGCAGGCCTGCCATGGAGACATGCCACTCTCTGGCCAATCCGAACAACCCACTGACCTGGCAGCCAACAGGTATCAGGTGGACCTGATGATTTAATCAGGGATTTATCAGGAGGAAGTCTGCCATTGCATTTGTTCAGGGTGTGTGTGTGTGTGATGCCCACACACGGAGAAATGCTCCAAATGATCGTCCATATCCCCCAAAATAGCCATTTTTCTCCTGGTTTTGTCGGCAAAATTTGTTTGGTGTGTGTTTGATGAAACGAGTTTTCAGATTCCCTAAAATTTATATCACGCCATAAAAAAATAAAAATTAATTGAGGAAAAAGAAAGTCAATAGAATGTATTTTGACTGTGGCATCAGGACCTTTCCAGCAGGTCATCGTAAACAGTTCTTACATCCTCATATTGCTTTGAATTGGTTAATTAGGGTGTTTGCATCACTCATTGACCAGAGTTCTGAATCTCGCTGTTCTTTTTAGATCTGCGCCATAACTCACAGTAGGATTATAATTATGAATGTTGGCTGTCTGTCATGCCCCTGATGCCCCCGTTACCACAGCAACGGGCAACACTAAGTCGTGTTTACAACTTTTCAGTGAGGTTTTCTGGGCAGTTTATGAGACAATATCCGAAGTGTTTAATTGGTTTGTTTGGTTTTTTTTTTTTTGTTTATCTATTTATTTATCTATCTATGTTTATTTATTTATTTATTTACATGTTTGTTATTTACAACATTTCAGACTGTATGCTAATAACACAATTGTTTATATTTGAGATGCTTACCTGTCTCAAGCTGTCAAAGACTTCAGAGTCTTCAAGCTGATCTGTTTAATCTAAGACTAGTACAAACTTCTGAATAGCTGAAAAATCTTTTTTTTTCCAGATCGAAGGCATGTAGTCTGTAATTAGACAAACTTTTGGTGGAGGTATTATTGGGCAGGTATCTTCTGATGGATTTTAAAAATGCCCATATTAAAAGTCACATGAAAACTAACCAAAAAGTTACGCTTATAACATACACACGTTTGGTTACAGAGATATGGAATTTTTACGGAAAAGTGCTGTACACTTACTGATACTGTTTAACATGGTGTAAGTGTATTTTACAGTTCATGCCAAATATTACTGTCATGTAACTGTATGACTGGACAGGTTGAACCCAGCATAAAAACATTGTATATGGTTAGCACCAACATCCTTTTTTTTAATCAGTCAAGTCCAATATTATCTGTCTTCATTCAAAATGGTGCATGTCTAATTATAGTTTATGGTTCAGTGATCAGCTTTCGATTGGAGTATGTGACCTCTTTACAGAGTTTGGAAAGGTGGCTTTCAGCTCATTTGCCCGGTGGAGCTAGAAACTTTCATCCACACAAAAAAAATGCTGTTGTGTTTCACTCCCCATGGCCATTTTAAATGACCAGTCCCTCACTTTTCATAATGAACCTTCTGTCTTGATATCCAGTAGTACTATGTAATATAGAATTATACTATAATCTCAATGGAATATCACGCAAGAAAAAGAAGCTTCTCTGAATGAGGTCATCAAAACAAAACAATCAAAAAACAGGCATAAACAAAAGAATACATACAGTACAACTGGTGTATTGACAACACCGCCTCGTTATTCATTTAAAATCATTACCAGCCAGTAAAAGATAATACATTCATTCAGTTTAAGCTAATTAACAATCAAATCATTCTTTTCGCCTTCAACCAAAACAATTTCTCCTTTAGGAAGTTCACTGATATCATGTTGTTGTTGTTGCTGATGTTCATTTCCACTCTCAGGCATCTCTTCCTCTCTGCTGATATGAAGAGTCAATACAATTTGCTGTTTAGCTAAGCGAACACACACACAGACACACACAGAAAAATGGTGCACTTTGCAGTGGGTTATGGAGCCGTTCCCAGCCATACACCAGCAGAAACAAGGTGACATCTGGTATCTTTGTGGCCAGTCAGTGTTGACGGCTTTGGATGGGAACCAGCTCAGGAGGTTTTTTTTTTTTTTTTGGTCTCCCATAAAACAATTTCAGTTCAAAAATATGTTTATCAAATCCCCACAAGCGAAGCGTTTCATCTCTGCCTGACCTTCTAAAATGGTGAAGGAACAGCATACAAAGTCAATGAACACTTCACAAATAAGGGGTCAGAAGGTCAGCGCTCAGTTCTTTTCCCCAAGTCATTGAGATGACCACATCCCAGTTGCAGAGATACAACTCGAGACACATGAGTAAAATGATGTTTTACTGAAGAACTACATAATTGCAAAATAAACTCTCTTCAAAGATAGTATAAATACACAGACTCGAGATAACCAGAAAACTGGGTCAAGAGACAGTGAATTTTAGCAACACAAAACCAAAGACTGAGCAAAGAACAGGAAAACACAAGGGATTAAAGTGCTCGAATAAAAAGAAGACACAGATGACAACAATAAACTAATAATCGGGGCAATTGAAGCAATGATGTCTGGTGTTCTCTTGCTCCCTCTGGCGACCAGATCAAGATGCGACAGGACTCTCATCCTCTACGGCTGACTCCTTGGTCTCCGGGTCAATCCAGGTACCATTGATAGAAATCAAAGTTGAGGCTGAGGTCTGGGATGTGATTGGCTGAGACCCACAAACACTCCTCTGGACCATACCCCTCCCAATGATTCAGATACTGAAGGCCTTGACCTTTATAATGGGAATCCAGGGGCTGTCATACCATAAACACAGGACCACCACTTATAACACAGTGTGTGTGCGTGTGTGTGTTGGGGGGGGCTAAGAAAGGGAGAGGTAAACACAGATTTCAGCAAGGACAAATAAAAAGAAGGACAAACTGGGAGAAGTGGATAGGGTCAGTCTTTAAATAACCAGTTAATTTGTCAAAGAATCTTGAAATGTCCGATGAATCTGGGCGTCAGCTTGCAGGACTTTGTCCACAATGGCAGGTCTTTGGTGGACAACCAAACTCTCTGACCTGGCCTTAATTGGAAGATAGAATGCTTTTTACAGTTCCCCTTTCTCTGATATTGAGTGCTTCTATAGTGCAGATTACCTTATGCTCACCTCCATAGTCATCTGCACCTAGCAAGGTAATGTTCACCAGCAGGGACCCAACTTCGGCCTCCTGGGATATGGATAGCGGAGGCTGAAAAGCAAACAGGCGTTCAAAGGAGGATACACCTGCGCATGAGTCCCATAGCTATCTGGAGGCCAATTTAACCCACACCGAGTACAGAGTCCAAATAGAGGGTAGAGAAAATTAAGCAATGGAGGTGCTTCTCTAACTCTTTATTAGTTGTTTCAGTTTGGCCATTCGACTGAGGGTGAAAACAAGATGATAAAGTCATGGACTAGAAGGCTTCCTAATACTCAGACGTGAACTGTGGACCACAATCTGAAACGATATAGGAAGAAATGCCATAAATTCTGACAATGTGCTGAGGAGTTAACTCTGCTGTCTCCACAGCTGAAGATAATTGGAGTAATCAAATGAGATAAGCAGCTTTTGAGAACCAGTTTACTAGTACCATAATTAGTGTTACGTTGTGATGACGGAAATTCAGTAATGAAGTCCATTGAGATATTTGGCCATGGGAAACCTGGAATGGTCAGCGGATGTAGTAGACCAGCGTGATGATAGTTAGAAGTCTTGATTTGGGCAAAAAAACTGGGCAGGCACAGGTGAATGACTTCACGTTTTTGGCCATCCCTTGCCAAAAAAAGCACCTCCTAAAGAAATCTAAGGTCTACTCCACTCCAGGATGACCAGTCAGTTTAGCAGAATGTCCCCGGTGGAGGACATCCTGGCAGAGCTCCTTTGGGATCCAGCTCAACAGATTAAGCTTCTCAAATTAAATCTTCAATGGATAGTTGCACTGAAGCTAGAGGGCGAGTGCTAGGCAGAATAGGTTCATTAACTTTTTTTAGTCCCTGAGGAGTTGTTCCACTGAGAGAGTGAATCAGCTTCAACATCCTTTTAACCAGGTCTGTAAGAAAATGATTAAACTGAAATGAGTGGACAAAATAGGTCAAGTTGAAGTTCAAGTTCAAGTTTATTTAGAGCCCAATATCACTGTTTACAGTCTCAAGGGGCTTTACAGGCCACAACAGTCAAATCAAAATATGACGGCACCCCCTGACTTAATCCTCATGGCGGGCAAGAAAAAACTCCCCAAAAACCCAAGAGGGAAATGGGAAAATGGGAGAAATCTTGAGGAGGACCACAGAGAGAGGAGACCCCTCCTTGGTCAGACAGGTGTGCAATAGGTGCCGACCACGTGGGCAGTTACAGCTGAAAATAAATTGGGGCATGAACAAAGGGGATGGTGATGTAGACAGGAGGCTGACGGGGGATGGAAGATGATGACACCAGGATGGATCAGTCCACAGGGCGGGAGGAGTCAGGATCACTGGTGTCTCAGGAGTAGCATGTGTGGCTCGACAGAGAGAGAGAGAGAGAGAGAGAGAGAGAGAGAGAGAGGGACATTGTTAGATGTTCATTTCCACATAATGGTTGAGGTAAATATACATCGTGTGCCGAGTGCAGGCAGGGACTCCAGCAAGACTAACTAGTACAGCATAGCTAAAAGGGAGAGCTAGAAGGTAATATGGACATGATGGCACTCTGGGACACAAGGCGCCACCCACTCCACAGTCAACAAACCTGAGTGAACATGTTAAAGTGGGGGGGCGACAGCATCCAAACATCCCAGTTCACCAAACAATCTATGCCCGAGAACCCTCCAGATCTGCTCCTTTGCCTAGTAAAGAGCTATTAGCAAAAGGCTTGGCTAAACAGATAAGTTTTCAGCCTTGACTTAAACATAGAGACTGTGTCTGAGTCTCGAACATTAATTGGGAGGCTATTCCATAACTGTGGGGCTCTGTAAGAGAAGGCTCTGCCCCCTGCTGTAGCCATCATAACTCGAGGTACCAACAAATAGCCTGCACCTTTTGATCTAAGTAGGCGTGGTGGATCATAAAAGACCAGGAGTTCGCGCAGGTACTGTGGCGCAAGACCATTTAATGCTCTATATGTTAATAGTAAGATTTTATAATCAATACGAGATTTGACTGGGAGCCAGTGCAGTGTGGATAAGATAGGGGTGATGTGATCATATTTTTTGGTTCTAGTAAGAACTCTGGCTGCTGCATTCTGAACTAACTGTAGCTTATTTATACACCTAGTAGAGCATCCAGACAGTAAGGCATTACAGTAGTCTAATCTAGAGGTAATGAAAGCATGAACCAATTTTTCAGCATCTTGAAATGACAATGCATTTCTTATCTTGTTAATATTTCTAAGATGAAAGAAGGCTATCCTGGTAATATTATCTACATGAGCTTCAAATGAAAGACTGGGGTCAATAATTACACCAAGATCTTTTACTGCTGCACCTAATGAAAGAGAAAGGCCATCCAGAGTAACTATGTGGTCGGAAAGCTTACTCCTAGCTGCATGTGATCCTAGTACAAGTACTTCTGTTTTTTCAGTGTTGAGTGAGAGGAAATTCGTAAGCATCCAGTGCCTAATATCCTTTAGACATTCCTCAATTTTGTTAAGTTGGTGTCTCTCGTCTGGCTTCGCTGAGACATACAACTGTGTGTCATCAGCATAGCAGTGGAAGCTAATACCGTGTTTACGAATAACATTACCTAGAGGTAGCATATATAAAGAGAAAAGCAGTGGGCCTAAAACAGAACCTTGCGGGACTCCGAACTTTACCTCAGTATGTGCAGAGGACTCACCATTTACATCAACAAACTGATAACGATCAGTTAAGTAGGACCTAAGCCATAAGAGGGCCGTTCCCTTAACTCCAACAACATTTTCTAGTCTATCAAGGAGAATGGTATGATCAATGGTGTCAAAGGCTGCACTGAGGTCAAGTAGCACAAGCAAGGAGACACAACCCTGATCAGAGGCCAGTAAGAGGTCATTTGCAACTTTAACCAGTGCTGTCTCTGTGCTGTGATGAGGCCTAAATCCTGACTGATACAGTTCATGGATGTTATTCTTATGTAAGTATGAGCATAACTGCTGTGCTACAGCCCTTTCTAGGATCTTGGAAATAAAGGGGAGGTTAGATATTGGCCTGTAGTTGGTCAATGAACAGGGGTCAAGGTCAGGTTTTTTAATTAGGGGTTTGATAACTGCTAGTTTAAAAGATTTAGGTACATAGCCAGTACTAAGGGAGGAATTGATTATTTTTAAAAGCGGTTCGATGACTACTGGCAGTATCTGCTTAAGGAAACGTGTAGGTAAGGGATCTAGTACACAAGTTGGTGATTTTGATGAAGAAATTAGTGAGGTCAATTCGGTCGCCTGAAGGGGAGTAAAACATTCTAATCGCTGATCTGATATAGTTATATTGTTATCTACAGTGTTAGTGATCAAATTATCTGGTTTAAAATTTATAGCCTGGATTGTTTGCCTGATATTTTCAATTTTGCTATTGAAAAAATTCATAAATGCGTCGCCACTGAACATTGATGGTGTGCCTGTTTCCGAGGTGCTTTTATTCCCAGTTAGTTTTGATACGATATTAAATAAAAATCTAGGATTATTTTTGTTGTCTTCTATTAGGGTGGAGAGATACATTGATCTAGCGGCACTAAGAGCTTTTCTATAGCTCAGGAGGCTCTCCTTCCATGCTAACTGGAATACTACCAATTTAGTTTGGCGCCATTTACGTTCTAATTTTCGAGTGGTAAGTTTTAAGGCGTGTGTGTGCTCATTATACCAGGGAGCTAGTTTTTTCTCTCTGATTATTTTCCTTTTAAGTGGGGCCACATTATCTAAGGTGTTGCGGAATGTTAACTCTAAAGATTCAGTTGCCTGATCAAGTTCTGTGGGGTGTGACATTGTTCCAGTCAAAGTTGATAACTCTGGGAGATTATTGATAAAGTTCTGCGTCGTAGCTGGCGTAAACGTACGTTTATTATGATAGCGTGGCGAGCTGCATATATTATTACTAAGAAATATTTTGAATGAGATAAGATAATGATCTGAGATAGCTTCAGATTGTGGAAATGTGACTATACTTCCTACATTTAGTCCGAGTGTTAGTATAAGATCGAGGGTGTGGCCACCATTATGAGTGGGCCCTATGACCGTCTGATTAATCCCTACTGAATCTAGAATGGACACGAACGCTGTTCTCAGAGGGTCCTGTGGGTTATCAAAATGAATGTTAAAGTCTCCGACAATTAGAGCTTTGTCTAAAGAAATAACAAGGTTTGAGATAAAATCTGCAAATTCACAGAGGAATTCAGAGTACGGCCCAGGCGGTCTATAGATAATAATTAGTGTGATAGACTGGGTATTTTTTGTGGCTACATATGTTATGTTTGTATAAAGAACTTCAAACGCATTGAATTTATGTAGAGGTTTTTGTATGATGCCTAGGCTATCATTATAAATAACTGCAACGCCTCCTCCTCTGCTAGTTACACGAGGCTGGTGTATATAACTGTATCCGGGAGGACTAGCTTCATTTAATGCGACGTACTCATTTGGTTTGATCCACGTTTCTGTTAAACACAGTACATTAAACTCCTGATCAGTAATAATTTCATTGACAATGAGCGCTTTAGGAGTAAGAGATCTAATATTTAACAGTCCTAGTTTTAGATCGAAGGTGCTGGCGGTACATTCTGTATGATTTAAATCTATGTTAATTAGATTACTAGAACAAATTCTCTGAGTATTTCTACATTTTCGTATAGGTCGGGGAACAGACACAGTCTCAATATAGTTTAACCTGGGTGACGACTCTGTGCAGCTAGCAGACGGTCGGTTTAGCCTTTTTGCCTGCTCCCTGGCCTTGGCTCTGGATTGTCACGGATTAACTGTTCTGAGACTATGCGCTATGTTACAAGAAATGAGAGCAGCACCTTCCCGAGTGGGATGGACACCGTCTCGCCCTAAGAGGCCAGCCTTGCCCTCAAAACTATTCCAATTGTCTATAAAGCCCACATTGTTGTCAGAGCACCACCTGGACATCCAGCAGTTCAGCGACCATAACCTGCTGTAAGCTACATCGCCTCGCCGGATTGGGATGGGGCCAGAGCATATTACTGCATCGGACATCGCCTTCGCTAATTTACACACCTCTACGATATTACTTTTAGTAACCTCTGATTGACGAAGGCGTATATCGTTAGCTCCTACATGAAAAACTACCTTAGAAAACCTGTGCTTACTTAACACTTTAAGATTACTTGCTATGTCCGGCGCTCTGGCTCC
This sequence comes from Chanos chanos, assembly GCF_902362185.1. Classification (NCBI taxonomy): domain Eukaryota; kingdom Metazoa; phylum Chordata; class Actinopteri; order Gonorynchiformes; family Chanidae; genus Chanos; species Chanos chanos. The sequence continues at coordinate 49,767,863 of NC_044499.1, read as the reverse complement.
CGGTATACAGCTAACTAAGGCTGCTGGTGCCCCTAAAGGTCTAGCTAATTTCACGTGCCGTAGAATGGAATCTCCTATAACCAGAGCTCTTTCAGGTTTCTCAGCGGGTGTTTCACTGAGGAGGGCAAACCTGTTTGACACGTGAAGCGGGGAGTGGTGCGTCTCTCGTGGGCTAGCCTTAGCGTTAGCTTTGGCTTTGCACTTATGCCGCCGAGTCGTCACCCATTCGCCCCGCTGTGAGGGCTCTAGTGCCGGAGTCGGAGAACTGCTAACTCTTCCTGAGCCATCCAGATTTTCTTTTACAGGAACTAGGCTATTCTCACTCTCACTAAGCCTCTCTAGCATCTGGATGCGCATCTCTAATGCTACAATCTTCTCCGTCAGGGAGCTAACTAATACACATTTAGCACAAACAGAGCTATTATTAATGACGGAGGAAGAATGGCTAAACATCCTGCACTCGACACACTGAACAGGCTGAGCATTTGCCATAGTGAAAGTTTCACGTACCTTAATCCCAGATTTAATTTGGTTTTAAATTAGGCGTTGGTATTTAAATTAGGCAGTTCACGCGTAGGGCAGCTGCAGAGTCGCACAGGAACAAACCGGAACCGGAAAGACGCGGCCCACCTAGCTTGTCTTCAGTTTAAATGTTTGGCCTCCTTGATGAATGTTAAATTCTTGTAATCAGTTCACACAGTAAAGGGATGCTCAGCCCCCTTCTAACCAATGCCCCCATTCTTCTGAGGCAAGTTTCACTTTGAGCAATTCTCCGATACCAACACCATAGTTCCAACACCATAGTTCCCGTCAACAGGTGATACACCAAACAGTAGTGAAAAGGAAGCACAGGAATGTAGTCTGTGATCTTTCTCCTCCTCTGAGAGAACAGGGCCCCAACTCTGACCTCATAAGGCTCTACTTTGACAAAAAAGGAAGAGAGCAATTAGAGTCAAGCAAAGTAGGGGCTGATGTAAATCATCTCTTTGACTCATTGAAACCTGCATGCGCCTCTGGAGTCCAGTGAAACTCAGAAGGCGACCCCTTTGTTAATCCGGTCAGCGAGGCTGCAATAGAGCTGAAGTTCCAAATGAATTTCCTTTAAAAGTTAGTGAAGCCAAGGGACCGTTGTATCTGTTGTAATGCGGTGGGTTGGGACCAATTGCTCGCACCTTCCATTTTTTGGGATTCCTTATGAAAAAACAACAGAACCAAGAAAACAAACCTCAGAATTCACATTATTCTAATTCAACAAACAAAACTTGTAGAGTTGTTGAAGAGCCTGCTTTACATGGTGAACATGGCCTTACATATTCTTGAAAAAAAAAATGAGAATGTCATCCAAATAGATAAAGCCAAAACGATTCAGCATATCATGCAGGACATCATTAACAAAAGCTTGAAATACAGTGGGTGCATTCACCAGCCCAAACAGTGTTACCAGATGTTCATAGTGTCTGGAGGGAGTGCTGAAAGCCATCTCCCACTTCTCCCCCTCTCTTATCCATACTACATTGGAAGCACTGAGCAAATACAACTTAGCAAAAACAGTAGCGCCCTGAGGAAGATCCCCAAAGTGGAGCTGTCCCAAGCAGCAGATCAATTGTACATACAGTCATACAGTCTGTGTGGAGATACAACTAGGTTTTCTGCTCACTGAATAACTGACTCAGGTCAAGATATTCAGCAGGTAATGCAGACAGCTCGATAGCTTGATCAGGTGTGAGTGAATCAGCAGTTGTGGACCGAACAACTCCCGTGATGTCTCTATGAACTTGGAGCACTGAAACTGAAGATGGAAAACAGTCAAGAAGGAAAGCAAACCCCAAGACTACGCAAGGAAAAGGAGAACACAGGGGACTAAAACACTCAAACAGAAACAAGACAGGTGACAACAATAAACCAGTAATCGTGGGACCTGAAGCAATTATGACTGGGTGTCCTCCAGTTCCCTCTGGCAACCAGGTCGAGACAGGACAAAGTTAATCAAGAGACGATTGTTTCAACTCCGCCAGCTTTTTTAGAGCATGTGAGATAGTATTATAAACACACGTGCAGTCGGTTATGTGTTCATATTCTGGCCTCTTATACTAATGGTTTTTACCACTGACTTTTCTGGGGGAAAAAAAAAAACTGCAGAGAGAGAACCAGATAAATGTTTGTGTAATTTTCCCCATTAGCTCCATTGTCCAAATCTCTACTACAGTTTGTGTGTGAGAACACACACATGTATACATGTATATGTAATATATGTAGGCTTCCGTAGGCTTCTGTAAAATAGAGGTGAGTTTCATGTTCTGGTGGTACGGCTCAGTGCGTCTGAGGCTGATGGTTTCCATTCCTCTGTTTCTCTTTGAGTGGCGGCCCAATCAAGAATGGGATTGGCTGTCAGGGCTGTCAGTCTGAAGGATGACAGGAAACAGGTATAGGAGACAAGGCATTAGACATGAATGACTGATGGACCCAAGGGTGGGAAACCCTCCTCAGTGGAACCCCACTGTATGTTGGCTTTTGTTCCAATCTTGATCCAGGGCCACTTTACTCGGCTATTCATCAGAACCACAGTTAGCTGAATCAAATTAGTTTAAGATTAGATGGGACCACATTTACTGTAGCCCCAAGCCAAAGAAGGTCGCTTGTCACTGGATTGACTGATTTCACTGAGATGAGAATATTAGATATTATTTGGATGGTACAATTAATAGGTGGGTATTCCCTCCAATTAAAGAGTGTGCCTAGTGCAAGTAACAGGCTAACATCTTATAGAGTCTTCAGAAATTTGGAAAGCTCTTCATTTAAAAAAAAAAATCACAGCCTTGATATCTTTTTGTGTTTTTTTGTTGGTTTTTTTTTGTTGTTGCTGTTGTTGGCCCTGGGCATAGAAATCAAAGCAGGTTTACTTGAGGGTTTTTGTCACAAATACAAAAAAAAATCTTGTCTGTATTCAACTTCAGCCTGACCTGCCGTGAATCCTCTGCAGAGACCAGATGGTTCCTATTCTGACGGGTGTTTTGAGCATGCTCGGGGACTACAGTCCGAGGTAACAACACCACTCAACGCCTGCCTAGTCCAAACCATCTCTCTCCAACAATGCCGTGGTCTGGTGCTTGACTGATGGACGTATGATTCACAGAGACAGCCAATCCTCTGTGGGTTACTCACTTGAAAAAAAAAAAAAAGAAGAAGAAAAAGGAGAAGAAGGAGGAGGAGAAGAAAAAGAAAAACTGCGGGAGGAAAAAAATAGAAAATGCTGCCGGCGTTCCCAGTAGCAGCCAACAGAATTAGGTCCAAATCTAAATTGTTGACATACCCTGCGAGGGGGAGTTAATTTCGGAGAGTGGAGATGTGTCCAAACCCCTGGAGATAACGTGTCAAGCTTACAGGAGGAAGAGACCACATCAATCAATCAACTCCTTATCCGGCCACCTAGACTCTCGCAAGTAAACAAAGCACCTTCCGTGAGGGTGGGGGGGGGGGGGGGGGGGGGGGGTGGCACCACTAAAAGAAATGTTGCAGTCCAGGTAACAACACATACACACAACAGGTTAACACAGTTTCCCTTTTTAAAATACCGACGGATGGGGGATACACTATGCTAATGATTTTTTTTTTTTATATGATCAACAGTTGATGGAACATTCCGGAACTCCCTCATGTTCCGTCGTGTAAAGCTGTGTTTCTTTTAATTACAGTCCATGGGACACCCAGCACTCATGTCACTCAACATTAACCCAGCTGATTCAACTCATTAACTAATTACCAACCTTTTGATTAGTTCTATGGGAAACGTTAGTTTTGATCTAGAGCTTAAAGTAGTGGAGTTGTATCACCCTCTGACCGGCACTGGGAAGCCCTGACACACTTGCATTTCACTGCAAACTTCTGAAAGCACAATAATGAACAGCACATATAAGGGTGATTCTTCAACTATGGTAATTTTTGTGTCCCTGGAAGAAATAAGAAAAACAAAAAACACTTCTACATTTTTATTTTTGTCACATTTACTTTGCACCAAGAGGAACTTATAAAAAATAAATAATAGTACAGTCATTAATTTTACCATATAATAAGAGTCCTTTTATGTATGGCTTTTACTATATTGCCTTTGTCCCTAAGCCAGACTTTAGACCTTCAACCCTGCTTTATTTTGAATTTAATATTGAAATAATGTTGAGTTCAAATACAAATTAGACATTAATGTTTATTTTAATGAAATATATTATGTATTGTAATATTTCTTCACATTTTCTTGTATTTTTCGTCAAAAAAGAACCCCTGTCCTGTCATTTTCACCACACTGTACAAAATAGAATTCTGGGACCATATTTTAGGGTTTGTATACTTGGTAACCATAGCAACAGCCACTCAACAGGGGAACACGTGGCTGGAGAAAAGAGTGACCTCCATAGGGGGTAATAAAAAGAGGGAAAAGTCAAGGTAAAAACTGAGAATGTGTTTACTGGGTGTCATATCCAAACAGCTCATATTTCATATGAATGTAAAAACAACTGGACCAATTTCATTTAATATTGTGTATTTTGTGTATATTTAAGTCTAGCTTTAAAACTGACATTAACTTCATGAGATTTTAAAAGAAGTATGACAAAATGTCATTTCCACAACAGTGATTTCCACAACAGGAAATGATGATTTCCCCTTAATATTAGAGTGACAAATGTATTATTTAACAAAATCATCACAGCCACTATCAGGATGTGTTTCTACAGAATGGAGAGATAAACCGTGGCGATGCATTTTTATTAAAAAAAAAAAGTTAGATGCTAAATGCTAACATTTTCCTGACCAAAATGGACCACAGTTTAAGAATTACCCCTAAACAGTACATTATTGTTAGCCATAACGCTAAGCATCTGTCTGCCCACACAGTCTGTGTGTCTTAGTATCTATATGCAACAGCACAGCTTTGAATGAGTGAATGGTGTTTTGTTTTTGTTTTTTGTTTTTGTTTTGGATAATGAGATTATGATTCTGTTTCTAATGTTACCAATAATGTTGGCCTTTCCCTTCCCAACCCCATTTTCATAACACTGCCCAGTCGCCTCACCAACAAACCCCCCCCAACACCCCCCCCCCCCCCCTCCCATCCCACCCTGCATGCCCCACCCCCCTGCCCCATCCTTCCTTCAAACACTCCACCATCAATCTTCTCTGACATCTTATTAACTCCCAACAGCCACCAATACCCACAGATAGGTTTTGGTAGCTATGTCTATTTCACTTATTTATTTATTTCCCAAATCGATCTATCACTAGGTGTATGAAGAAACGTTTATCCACGTTCTAAAAATAGTCCCCAAACCTGGCATAAAGTATTAATATCAGTTCTGATGTCTTGCCTCTCTCTTCTCTTTAACTCTAAGAGGTGATGCTAGAATTCTCTCTCTCTCTCTCTCTCTCTCTCCTTTGGCCTTGATGATGGATTGTTTACCTTTTCATGTATCTCAGACATATCTCAGTTGCAATATGCTATACAAGTATTGTCTCAACAGGTTTAGAGGAACAACAGTAAGAGCCAAAAAGTCATTGGTGAATGACCGGCAACGTGGTTGACTTGAAAGGTAAGTAATTGCAGTTCTTCCTAATCCCTCACGTGGTTAACAGTCAGTAATCTTAAAAAAATTCACACATATAAACAAAGGCAATATTCACTGTTAACAATAAACAACATGTTGAAAAATGATGAAGCGCACGTGTAACGTGACTGATCAAAGTGCTCCTTCAACGTGACAGCTTTTGAGTAAAGAGGTGAGAGTCTCTCAGTTCTTCAGAGGAGCTCTTAAGCTCCTAAAGCTATGGCTGTCACTCCTCCCTGATGCGGAGTCCATAGGGAGCCTCCTCGATTACAGAGGAGGTGTCAAAGTATCTCAAAGTGGCTTTATCAGAGCGCTAGGCGTAACTTCCTCAGACGGAACACTCTTAACGAGCTCATCAAAACCCTGCTGAGAACCGCCCCGATTACATCTGCGTACGGCACTGGGCAGGAGAGAGCACTCACATGCAGTGCCATGCTGCCCATCACAAGGCACGCACGCACACGCGCACACACACACACACACACACACACACACATTCTTCTTTAGCATGGTGTTAACATACACACACACACACACAGCAGGAACATACTGATGGTGCTATCACTCACTTGATGTGACACCTGACACTGAAGGTTATGTGAGTGGAACTGAGTTTACCAGACTATATCTAGCTATTTATGCTCTTTGCAGATATGATCTTAGTGATGACCTCAGTTTGTTCATTTATTTATTCTTATTTTTGTTTTTATCAGTTTACCAGCAAAGTGAGGTTCTCTTTCATATGGGTATTTTTCTTTTTCAAACAGAAATAGGAAATACACTCTGGAGGGTACTTACTGCTCTTTGTTTCTCATTGTCCCCCCCTCTCTCTCACACACTTACTCACTCACACACACACACACACACACACACAGTAACAAAGCAATAATAAAGATAAAAACTAGACTTATCACCAAATCACTGCACTAATAAAAGGTCACTTTCATTTGTCTCCACTGTGTAACAAATTGGCCGTGTCAAGCGTCCGTAAAAAACATTTCTATCTATCAGATCTGACACGGCGCCTCACAGGCCCTAGCCGACAACAACAACACCCAGGTTAAAAATTAAATCATTAAAAAACAATACAGAGTATTTCAGCTGTAATTACGATTCATTTAGCGGCTAATTGCACGCCCGTGTGGCTATATCTCCAGCAGCGTTTCGTTTTTTTGTTTGTTTTTTTTTTTGTTAACGCTAGTCGTGGGGATATGCTTGGTTTAGCTCGCCAAGGATTCGATTATTAGCGGACTAGTTGCATTGTATACAAGTTAAAAATAGAAACCAATGTCTGTTTCTCCCGCCGGAACTCAGTACCAGAATTGAGAGACAGTGCTTTTCTTTAGGTCTGTACCACAGAGTCGTGTAACATTAGCTTATTAGTGATGGAAGGTTTGCACACATGTACAGCTATTGCAGCCCCATGGGCACACAACATAGAAATCACATCCATTTCTATTAGACAGGGGTGAGGTAAACATATAAGGGGTTCGTTCTCGTAGAAGGTGATGGTATTGTAGAGTTAAACACACATAATTAATGAGAAAAAGTTTAACAGGCTGTTCTCATACTAAGTATCTTTGACCTTGTGAATGCACCACCTTCCATTTTATTGGGTTAGCTCACAAAAGCAGAGAATATTTGGTGCTATGTATGACCATGAATGGTTTGGTCGAGAAAATGAGTTCACAGGAAGTTTGAAGCACAATCTACAATAGAAGAATATTTGGGCAACATGTATGCATTCATCTGGCTGATACAGAACTTGCTGGAAGTTCCAGAATTCTGATAATCGCTCTCTGGGACGAGACAAGTGCCGTAGCCTGAGCATCATTAATCAACAGAATACATTACAATCAAAGCTGCGTAATTAAGAGGCTAAATTCATTAGCGCATAAATGAATGCATAGGTGCAAAATATTGCCTTTCCGCCTTCCCGGGGCCTCTCGCTCCGAAACTCTCTCCTTCGTTAATGAAGAAATGAATGTCATTAAAACGCAAGGCTATATTTGTTTCTGACCTGATCTTAATGAGTATGTTTATGAGGCTCAGAGCGGAGTGATAAACACGAACGGACGTCTTGAGCACAACATAGCCCGTCGGTGGAGAGAAGATGCGCGAGATCATTTGGTAATTTAAGGTCTGGGTTTAGATTTAAAAAAAAAAAAAACTATAAAGAAAGCCGTGCTCTATTACGTCCTTCGGGTCTGATTGACACTTTTGTCCTTTCATTTGCACTGAGATTTCTTATTCCACCACACTTTTCTGTTTTCTTTGTTTCTTGGAGCGGGGGGTGTTGGAGGGGGTAGCTATGTCATAAAATCTTGAAAACGAAATCTTTTCTTGGTTTCATTTCAGAGATATCAAAGCTGACGCTGACCAGAGTGTTTGACGGAAGTGGCTTAAGCTGTGGAGCTGAATGAGAGAAAGGTCACTTAACATGTCTGGGCTGATAGCTGCGCAATAGCTACTTAGGGTTTGAAAGAGACTCCAATTCACCCTCTTCAAATCCGGCAACCACAAAAGGGTTTAATATCCACAATCCACCTTTCCTGGCACATCCTCTGATGTCCCTGCTGTGGGATTTTTCGGGGAATTAAAGTTCACACCACACAGTCATATGGCTGGCCCTTGTCAGAGGGTGTAAGCGTTAAAGGGGGGGGGGGGGGGGGGGGGGGGCATCACGGACGGCTGAGAATTTTACCACTTCTTACCTTTCTGACTCATACAGGCAGAAACGTGAAAGAGATCCATTTTACACTCACATTCACTGTCTCATCAACCAAAAGTGTTTTTCCTTTCAAACTGAGGCTCAACAAATTCCCTAAGAATTGGATAGATAAAACATCATGTTTCTTGTTGGTAGCTCTTGTTTCTGTCACTCATTTGAGCCGTACGAGGTTTTCTGCGCGGACCTTGCGTTGTGCTTGTTGCTGAGGTTGCGAGAATCGTTTGGGTTTAAGTGACCTGTGGAGAATGTTCTCTATGGCCATTGTGTTACCCCAGACTTTGTCTTAGACAGTTTTATATCTCACCTGTCAACAGCTGTCAGTCTTTTCTGCCCTCCCCACTGTTACTTCACATCACTTTTTTGGCCTCTTACTCACAGAGTGAAACGCTTTAGTGAGGTAAGAAACGTTCTGTTTTGTTTTTTTTGGGGGGGGGGGGGGGGGGGTCCGTTTGACGTGAATGTTGTATGTTTCATCAGAATAAATAAATGTGGAATCTATGAAGATTAACATCTAAGTGAACTGGCTGACATAAACCTTTTATCGTTGTTTTAGAGCTGACGTCACCATTTTCAGCTGTAATAGCCTACTGTTACTATTTCAGTTTAACATCGTAAGTTGGAATCAACGAACTGTTTATTTGCAGTAACTATATTCAAAGTAAACATGAATGGAGAGCAAACAGTGAGAAGAGGGCTCAAAGTCAGAGGATGATACTGTTTCACTCAACTGTGATATCTGCCAACGTTTCTTTAATAGGCCTATTCACCCCACTCGCCATAAACACTTAGCATGGTCCTACGGCATGTTTACAATGCCTTGGTTTGCCTCTGTTGGTTGACTCAGCCACAGAAATGTGTAAATCCCTCACTGTCAAAACTCTTCACGGACTTTTTCAAAACGCCAAGCTAAATGATGCACAATTCAGGAATTACGTCACTGAATAGCTTTTTCAGCGCTGCTTATTGACAGAATCTTCCATTCAATCTCGGAAAAGACAGACTGGCTGTAGGGGGAAATATTTTCCTTCAACAGTCCGTATCGAGAATATTCTTCCTTCTCTGAAAGACTAATTATTTTTGCATAAATGTTTCAGAAGCAATAATGATAACAAAATTGAACTTTAGAGGGGGGGATGGATAAGAATTGCAGCTTGAAGACAGCGAGGTGAAAATCCAGTATCTATTCGTCTGCTAAGCTTTTGTCTTCTCGCCTCTGGGCCGTTCCCATCTCCTGCGTCAATTTTATCTTTAATTACTGCAAGAAGCCGCCATCTCTGGGGTTATAATCATAATTATCATTAACGTATCTCATTAAATGAGCTTCATTTCCATTGAGTTTGGACATCGTGAGGAATTAGACCTGTGGAGACTTTTGGACGGAGAAAAACTATTGATTTTTTTTTTGTTTGTTTGTTACTATTTTTTTTCCTTTTAAGTTGCTCATTGTAATTTTGTTGGTCAGTGCCGTAGGTGTTGCTAGAGCCTTTTTTGTATTCGTTTGTTGTATATAAATGTTTTAGTATTCATCATTGTTTCCCATCTGATGCTGGTTGCTTTGATGCTTGGATTCCAACCCAGTCTGGAAAATCCCAGGCTGATTTTAAAATTTATATTTATTCATATATTCCTGTCCAGGGTGACTTACAACGACTCGCATTTATTCATTAATTCTTGTCCAGAGCGACTTACAAAAAAGTGCACACAGTCAAGAGGTAAACAACGTAAGAGCAGGTTCCTGTCAACAGAATTTTTAATATTACCCTAATTCTCACGCAATTCTCCTGCTTTCTTCTCCGTACATGAATGTGTGACCCCTTGAAAAATTATGTCTTTGTTGCGTCTCGTCTCAGATAACATAAGGGCACAGAGTGAATATATGATCCGACATACGGATGACCGACATCAGAGCTAGTCCTTTTCGTTCGCCCAAGCCTTGCCCTTGTGTGACGGTGACAGCTTCTTCTAATGTTTTGCAATATTGTACACAGCGTGGAGCCGTTGTCACCGTTTTTTTTTTTCTTTCTTTCTTTCCTTCCTTTTTTTTTAACAAACGTGTGAGTCTTTTATTACCACTAATTAACCATGCTACTGCAGCGTGTCCTCTGAAAGACAGAAAGACGATGCAGACTTCCCAAAGACGAAGCCGCTCGTCCTGGTCTAACACTGCGGGGCAGCTTGAGCGACCCACTCTTATATTACGATGGTCATGTATGAAGCTGTTGGATCTTAATGAATCCCCATCTGTCCATTTCCTCAGAGATCTGCCGAGATAAAAGGATGGCAGTGGACAGTCTAGTATGAATATAATAACTGCTTGGCGTATAATAAATCTTGATGTTTAAGATTCTGCGACGAATTTCATATTGGTTTGTTACAGTGGTGTGGGCCTACGTGTTTGGAGAGAATTGCTCTTGGGTTTTGGTGTGCTGGCGCTTAATGTCACTTTGTGTTCATTATCTCCAGTACAAACTCTCTTTATGTTAAAATGATCCTCCATTCTTACTATTTTTCATTCCCCCCCAGTCAGTGGGGAACAGTTCCAAGGCACTGGTTGCGTTCTTGTGTGGTTAGCACTTAATGTTTTGGTGGAAACTGTTCAAGGGTGATCCCTTAGAACAACAAGGGCTAATGTGTTATATTTCTTTTATTTAAGTAATATTAATCATTGATGTTCTTTCTCAGTGTTCTTCCCTAAGAACCTACCACGGTTTACCAAGATAGTGTGTACTTACAACATCATCACTCTGTGTGTGTGTGTGTGTGTGAAGTCTGTATATTCCATATGGACAAAGTGAGCAGCCAGAGCTTAGTGTGTTTGTGTGTGTGTGTGTGTGTGTGTGTGTGTGAATACTCTTGTGCCAGGCTGTGCTGCTGTCACTGTGCCCGCTCTAATTCAGTCCTTCCAGCTGAGCTTGTCTCTATTAAAACCATCTGCCCTGTCTTCCTCACAAATTCCCACCACACCAACACAATGGCTTCATGTTTCACACACAGGTCCTCTGAAAATGGCACACAATCTCCACGGAAACACAATTCTTATTGAGGACATCCAGCAACACAGACAGAAACTAAATGAAACAGGAAAAGCGGATGACTTCAAAATCAATTGGGTTTTAAAGGCAAGACAGATGCCAAGTGGGGGGGGGGGGGTCTATAACATTTTTGATCATGGAAAGAACTCCAGTGATGAATTCAGTTTATAAGTCATGTAAAAAGGACATGCTACAGGTGTTTCATGGATGAATAATCTCTGTCCTCAGCTTGGCTCAGGTCAGTTTAACTCAGGGTAGGAACAGATAGAACTTAAAATGTCCCAGCAACGAAACGTAACAGGTCGTCTGTGTGTGTCAAGCTTCCTTCCTATAAAACAAGCCCAAACAGAATGAAAATATTATTTTGCATTTTATGCCGGAACCTGTTCATGTTAATGAGACAAAAATCGAAAACAAATGGTGAATCAGTATACTGTGTCTGTTTGTGTTAGTGTTTATTGCATATAAATGTTTGTGGGTCCTAAATTATGCCTTACTGCAGAATCACAATGGAGCTAATTGCAACCAACATCAGATATGCAACAATAAAACAGAAATGCAATTATATTCAGCTGTTGTTTTGAAAAGACCTCGAATACTTTCAGAGAATTAAACTTTAATGGCTTCATTTGCATCTTTCTAAACTGAGGCAGAAATATTAAATATTTCAAACTGTGTTATTTGGCTGTTAAAATATCTCTTTTTTTTTTAACATTAATTTTTCTGACTCCACACATAATGAGAGAGCGTAGCTGCTTTCTCTGATGGTGAGAGGGAAACAGGATTTTTAGTGCCTTTTTCTGGTGAGAGTGGAACTCTCAACACTATTTGCAGTTGGATCATGTCTGGTGTAATCTATCTATCAAAGAATTTCAAGTTAATTCTGTTAATTTACAAAAGGCTCATGCGTTTAAAGCCATATAGGCCAATATAAACAGCCCTGCCCCAATGTCTCATCATATGGATTGATAAAAGTGCTTTAGATTACATTTGGATTATGTTTACAAAAGACTCACTATTATTACCAAATATTAGACAATGTAGATTTGAAGGTAAATAATAAAAAAAAGGGGGCGAGGAGAAGATTGCTTAAGGAATTAATGAAATAAGTTATGAGGTGAACACATCCAGCCTTAGAGCAAACTGTAGGGATATTTCAGCAAACTATGACCTGAGCTTATTATAGTGTTGTTATCAGGAACAGTAAGAAGGAGTCTTATCAGGAAATGGAGAAAATGAACAGATTGAACATCGAATGCGAAGTTTGGAGGATAATATATTTGTTCTGCTGAACCAATTTTTAACCCCAAAACATTTCTGAAGTAAATCGGATGACAGTTTCCTGTCCGGAATGTTGTTAAGTAAGCAAATTTCTGTTTTATGATTAAACCATGGATCCTCACAGCTGAACAGAATGTCTGGATATCAATGATATTAGATGTTCATTAATCTGCTCGATGGATTCACTTTGTTTGAGCATTGGCATTGTGGAGAAATAGGGACACACTATTGAACTGGTATCTGTTTATTCTCACACGCAGTGTACTGTTAATGACCCAATAATGCACAGGTGCACATAACAGTAATTCTGCATTAAAGTATGCAGAACCATGTTATGTTTAATTTTTGTTTTGTGAAGACTCAGAGAGCTTCTGTTTGCAAACAATGAGTGTCTCAACAACCAATTATTATAGCATTATAAAACACGAAATACTGGCTGTCAAAGGAGAATTAAGCACTCACAATAAACAGAGAAGAAAAAAAAAGTGTTTATTTAACATTACTCAGAGTTACTGCACCTTTTTTTCTCTGTAGATTATCCAGTCACAGATATGACTTACTAGTTTCACCAAGAGTTTGAGAATTACAAACAGTTGTCCACATCATGAGAAGACGCAAACAGAGAGGCGTCTGACAACTTGTAGATGAATGAAAATACATGTCTTTAGTCTTCTGTTTTAGGTTTTTACGCTGTATCCTCACCATAGGAGCCGAACGGGACTAATTTAGTCAACATTCACTTAGAGTTCAGATAGTGGACAGGATTTGATACAATGAAATGCTTGCAACAAACAGTGGAGACCAATTGAGCAGAAGTGCTGAATGTCTGCATTTAAAGACATTGATTTTCTTAAAAAAAAAAAAAGCCTCCTGGATTCTCCTGAGTGTCTTCTGTAAAGTAAAAATGCAATTGGATGAGACTTTGCCTCTCATACAGAAGAATATTAATCACACTAATTAAAATCAGGAATCATCTTACGCTTACCATAAAAAAAAATCCTCACGACAAAATTAATCTTTCTCTCATCTTTCCCCTTAGCTTGCCTAGCGTGTCTGTCGGCATATCAAGTGGATGAAGAGTGGCAAGAAGAAGACAAATCGTCTCGTCTGTTTGAGCGTCAATCGTACGGGGAGCCTCTCGCAGGATCGCTCCGAGCTTACGCTACCTCGCTGTCATTCAATCCGTTACCACATGGGACCCCGGGCAGGTGGTGGGGTGGTGGGGGGGAGGGGGGGAGTCCATTAGACTAGAATAAAGAAGAGAAATGTGGCGCGAGTCTCGCAAAGCTCGATTGATTGAGCCCTTCTCATTAAGGATGACTGATGGTCGACGGCCGTCTCGCTGCTAGGCTGATGGGAAACTTGAGACCTGAGCATCAGACGCAGTTCCTGCCCGCAGGCTCGGAGTTCTGAGAAGTTTTCACAGTCATGTTTCTAAATGAATAAATAAATACTGAGTAATCATAACTGATTTAGCTACTATGATCACTGGAATTTTGTCCACTCCCTCTGGTTTATCTTAACCCGTTACGGGTCGTGTAAAAACGTATCTTTGGACCGGAGGGAGCAGCTTGTCTCATTGCAGACGTCATCTTGCCCTTGTTTCTGTTCTGCCAGTCTGTCAGGACTGAAGTTGGAGTAGGCTATGCCTCAGCTATCCTATGACATTTCAATAACTGCACACCTCCAGCTATAAAAAGTAAAAATCACCGTGTTACAGAGGGCTTATTATAAAACTAAGTTTACCATACCTTGACAATGACACTATTACGCAACAGAAGTGATTTCAGTCATTTGAAGAACGCCATGCATGCAAAGAAAAATGTTTACACGCGGATGCTATGACACTGGTAAGTAGTGCGTCGTTGTGTTAAAGAAGAAGTCCCTGTCTGACTAACAGACAGACAGGCAGGCAGTCACACATAGATAGATAGATAGATAGATAGATAGATAGATAGATAGATAGATAGATAGATAGATAGATAGATAGATTCTAATTAGAGCAGCTTGCCCAGAAGTAGAGAAGCCTAGTGACTCATGCCTGGTCTCGGTTTAACCAGCATGGTTATCTCCACTAATCAAATTCTTGATTACATTCTCTTATAAACCTGTGTGTGTTGGAGCAGTACACCTAGCAATGATTTGCTTTCGTGTGAACATTGTGCACCATCTAGTGACGAAGAAAAAAATGACTGAGGATAGTGTGTTCACAAAACTGGTCTTATTGAACAGGTTAACCACTCAGTAACAATAATAGATCCGTTATTCTTAGGAATAATAGATCCGTTGTCTATCAATCACAGCTAGGAATAATTCATCTGTTATTGACGGTAACACTATACACAGTTCCTATACATATATTCTTTAACAAAAAAAAAAAAGTAAAAATCCAGATGATATACAGTTGAAGACAGTCGTTCAGGGTACCGCTTTGACTGAGTGAACAACGCCACCTTGTGGAGAAATAGCGAAGTGTTCTCTTCTACAGAGTACGTAAAAGAAAAGCGACACACTTGTCTGCGCTCTTTTATGACGTTTTCCACGCAAGTTTCAAACGCCAATGTTGTGATGAACTCTGGGAGGAAAAACGTCGCATCTTTACCCTTATCAACAAAAGTTATTTAAACATAAATTCCGCGATAGCCTCTGTACTGACAGTTTATATATGCAGTCTTTTCATGATGAATGAATCCCATTGTAATAACAAGGTTATTTGACAACAGCCAGTCTAACTTCGTTGCAGCGTTGAGCATTGAAGCTCAGCTCATCACCATTAATGCTGGACATTTACACAGTCAGTTGAAGGCTTTTTACAATCACAGGTGCGGATTGCAAGAGTGTCACTTTAAAAATTCTTCTTAGCTGTTTGAATTGACTTTCTCCGCTTATTCCGCACTATGCGTATAAACCAAGACACATTATTAGAGGGAGAGAAAGTCGTTCTGGTGCCATACAACGCAGATCATGTTCCAAGGTAAACAAATCCACATCTCTTTGTTTTGAATCTTTGTGTTCTTACTGACTATCGTTCGACAATCGCTATTTAACGGTTTTCCAGGTATCACCAGTGGATGGCTTCTCCTGAACTTCAGAAGTTGACGGCCTCGGAGCCGCTGAGTTTGGAGCAGGAGTACGACATGCAGAAGAGCTGGAGAGAAGACGACGACAGTGAGCAAGCCGCCCTTCCTACAGCCTGCACATACACATTTGTTCTCGGTGGCATTTTTCCTAATGGTTACTTCGTAATCATTATTATCTCCTCTTTCTGAGGCCATGTATTCTTGTCATTTCTCGTCAGAGTGCACCTTTATCGTTCTGGACAAACAGCGGTGGGAAGACCCGTCTGTGTCGGAGGAGGACTGCATGGTCGGAGATGTTAACATCTTTCTTACTGACCCCGCAGACCCCACCCTGGCTGAGCTGGAGGTTATGATAGCAGGTAAATGAGGCTCAAAAATTATATACACACACACACACACACACACACACACACATATATATATAAGTATATATATATATATATATATATATATATATATGTGTGTGTGTGTGTGTGTGTGTGTGTGTGTACTTATGATATTTATAACGATATATCTTATCATGCAGCTGCTTTACTTTTTGCTGAAGATGTGTCTTTGATCAGGTCTGTTCAACTCACACGTGCCTTTGAATCCAGACATTTTGTGTGTTTGTTTCCACTAACAGCAGCAAGTCATGGATTAGATAAAGAGTTCCATTTGGAACACAAAAGATACATGAGAATGATACATCAGATACATC
Organism: Chanos chanos; assembly: GCF_902362185.1. Taxonomy (NCBI): domain Eukaryota; kingdom Metazoa; phylum Chordata; class Actinopteri; order Gonorynchiformes; family Chanidae; genus Chanos; species Chanos chanos. Next base: position 49,751,445 of record NC_044499.1, on the reverse strand, counting down.
AGAATTTGAGAGCCAGGGGTGAACAGGTCCAGTCTAAGTTTTCCTCACATACCTGTCAAGCTGCCTTTGAATCATTGGAATGTATTGATTCTTATAGAGCCCAGTTCCAGAGGGAAAGGACTAGGGAAGGAAGTGACACACATGATGATGTGTTATGGTAAGTCACGTCCTTTAGATACCATTCGGTTAGAGCCACGATCTTTTTTCGCAGAGTTTATTATCTCATCTTCCCACAGGGATTCAGAACCTCGGAATCAGGAACTACGAAGTCAAGATTGGGCTGGACAATGAAGTCAGCATCGCCATGTTCAAGAAATTCGGCTTTCATGAGGTGAGAACGGACAGGCATTAAACCCGTATATTGTACTCGGGGTATCAGTGTTGCAGTCCTGTAATACATTTTTAGTTTGTGCTACAACATGTCCTTCCATTAATCTAGATTAATTGAGGGATGACTCGCACTCAATAACTACTGATACGATAGACATAGATATTTAAAAAGTTTGAATTCTTGTCTTTCATTTTCAAACACAGAGGAAAAAGAGGCACGCGTGTTTCGGCATATATCTTCCTCTGTGTGTTGTTTTAGAGTCGCAGATCAAACATACAGCACATACACGGCTGATGAAAAACCACAGATTCAGCTGCTAATCATCTTCTTAATTATTTAACAGCTGTCAGTCAGTGAAGTTTTTCAGGAGACCACACTGGGGTTGATTGTGGATGAGAAAGTCCAGAGGGAGTTCCTGGAAAACCTGCCCTTCATGCAGGAGAGAGAATACGGAAAAGCCAAGGACAGCAGGCAGGCGGCAGAACTTTGAACCTTTTCTCGATGCTTTCCGGTTGAAGGCAGCTGATTGGTTGAACCTTCTGTGGGTGTTACCGTCAGTGCTGCAGCCATCCTCCTTATGACACATCATGTTGGGCAGATCCCAGGACCACTCTGAATATATTCAAGATTTATCTCTCTCTAACCTTCAGCCTATGGTGGGCAGTGTCTGACCATGCCTGACACCACACATTTGACCACACCCATCAGATGTACCTGATAATCCAAACTTTGTTTTCATTCCGCTCCTTTAAGAGGTGTTTGGTAGAGGTATAGCAGCAGACACTAAGCTACCTCTAAAGTGCCTTACATGAGTCAAGACAGAAAGCCAATGCAGTTTTATTGTCTAGTTTGATGATTAATACAACTTACTAACCAAACTGGTAAAAACTGTTAACAGCAGAACCTTTTGGCAAGTGATTGATGCATCATGGAACTATACACCTGGGGGGTATTCCAGAAAGCGGGTTTAGTGAAAACTCTGAGTTAGTTAACCCAGAACAAGTAGTGAAGCTCCAAATAGAAGAGCCCTATGGCTTTGTTTTGCTAGGAGAACGAAACCATGGGGCTCTTCTATTAGGAGGTTTACTACTTACTCTGAGTTAACTCAGGAGTTTTCACTAAATCCGCTTTCTGGAAAAAAGGAGTTTTCACTAAATCTGCCCCCCCCCCTCCCCCCCGACAGAACAACGTGTAATGATACCACATAGGTTTGTTTTGTTTGTTTATTTATTTATATACATTTTTTTTAACTGATCTGTCTGTTAGTCACAAATACAGTAGATAAAACAGTTCTCTTGCCTTGCCTTCTGTTAGAAAGAGCACTGCAAACCACCCCTGAATTTGAGGAATCACTGAACCATGTAGAATGTGACTTTAACTTCAGCTCTGGAAATGTCTGTGCAGTAGGGAAAAAGAAAAGAGGGAAAAGAAGGTGTTCTCTAAAGCATCGAATGTCCGTTTGAAACAACTGGAAAAAAAAACAGTATGGCGTCATAAAAAGTATTGTGCATGCTCCTCAATAAACATTTTTAAAATATTTTAAAAATTGTTGTCAGTCTCATGTCGGAGCTGCTAACTGAATCGACACAGCGAGACTTAAATGTTTCACTTCATAACATTTATTCTCATCAGTGATTCTTGACCGGACAACAACATTCTCATTTCAGATCTGGAAGCGTATTTATTTATCTTGTAATACATCACATGAATTTGGCTGCAGAGAGCTGCATAAGATACTCAGTGGGTTTCCTGACAATCGCTGACAGTTCTACAGTTTGCGTCATTACGTCACTGCTGTAAGACAAGACAAGACTGCAGTGTTCAGATACATCAGATCGGTTCACTGACTGACTGCGCATTTTTAAGCGTTTTTTGTTTAGGCAGCTATGTCTCAGCTCTCTGTGAGCAGGCAGGTTAAGACACCAGTGGAGGACATGAACATTCACAAGCTCATTTGGCTTAAGTCTGTTTCTGTGTGTCCTCTCTGAAGACATACAGGATTTTTCAGTCATCTCTGTGTTCATATTTCATCAGCTAATAAATGTGTGTGTGTGTATATATATATATATATATATATATATATATATATTTACACACACACATACACACACATATATAAACCTTTAACCTTTTGAATGATCAGTTATTTTGAGCAAGATTGTGTTACATATGGTTACATTTCAAGGCAGAAAATCACTTGACTTTGTACAAAAAAACCTAGCAGCGACTCACTGGCAAATTCACTTTCCCTGTTCTGTCTGGCACCTCAACAAATACATTTCAACATGGTCACCCTTTGTTTGTTTGTTTGTTTGTTTCCTATTAGATAACACCTGTTGGACCACACAGTATATTCATGTGTGGACTGTAAAAACAAAGCACAGTGAACCAGGGAAAAAAAAAAAAAAACACACACACGCAATTCCATAGGAATTGATGCTGACACAGCTCACGTGGGAACGGAGCCAGGGTTTTACTGGGCTGCCTGGAAGTCTGAGATTTTCTGCAGAACCTGCTGCACCATGTCCAGGCCTCTGGCCCACGTCAGTGCCTGCTCCACGTAGACATTGAGCGGGGTGCAAAAAGCTTCTTTCCTCAGCTCCGTCAGCTGGCACGCCGCCAACAGGGACGCCGCACACACGAAGACGAAGAGCAGGAGGCGCAGGAGCAAGGAGCACGCCGAACGCTTGGCCTTTGGCACGGAGACTTTTCCCGCCGTTTTATCTGCAGGCAGGAGAGAGATAAACTATCAGACCTTACAATCATCACAGCTAGATTCAAAAACACTCACTGTACAGTAAACTGCATAAAACCATGATGCAATCAAAGTGCTTCTAATGTCAAGACAGACAGGAATAAAAGAGTGACATAATAAAAGTCCCTCTGATATCAAAGTGTAAGCTAAGGTTTTAAGGATTAAAGTGATGTATCTGAAGACACCTAGATTTGCCTAATAATCCTAAATGATCTGAATTATACTGATTCATTGTAGCTGACAGAATAATATTCCCTCATTGACAAAAACTATGCTCAGAATTATTTCTTCCCTTGAACAGATTTCAAGTCAATCTGCATATCTGATGACCGAAACATCATCGTCAGTCAAATCATCACTAAATGTTTGGGTTTTAAACATGGCTGATCGTCAGGTTTCTCAAAGCGGGATCCACGGAAACCAGTTCATACCTTGACTGGGCTTCTCTTTCTTTTTCTTCTCTTCTTTCTTCTTCTTCTGTCGTTCTTGTGCTGCCAGTGCAGCCATCTGTTTGTTATATTCCATCCTTTTCCTCTCTTTCTCTTCCGCTTTTTTTCGTTTCAGCGCCTCTCTCTCCCTGGCCTCCCTCTCTCTCTGTTTCGCCTCCCTTTTCTTTTCCAGTTCTGAAAGGGAGAGCAGAGCAAATGCACACTGACCAAGAAACCTACGGAGACACCATCAGAGTCACGTCTCTCCACAGCTCCGTAGTCGAGCAGTTCCATTCACGACGCCCAATGGCGGCGCTTATTTCTGACATACAGGCCACTCAACCAATCCCATTAAGCCTGTATAATTTTATGTCATTATAAAAATAACTGTAATAGCAGAGAGTCAAATTCTGCAGCCACCTCTCTCTCTGAGGAGTCGACGCTCTCTCTCCTTATCTGCCTCTTCCTGTAGGACCTTCATGTGTTGGAGGACCTGAAAACACACACACACACACACACACACACAGATATTGTACTGGACCCGTGGGGACCTCATGAACACTTCAGTGTCTTATTTTGAGAGTTATTTTTTAATCTCCTCTTCAGCTTCAGATGCTCTAACGTCAACCCTTAATCAAATATCTTATTCATTCATTCCATTTACTCACCCTGGACGCGCACTGTCTGCACTGCTTTTCGTCCAAACAGTCTCCTGCTGCTTTGGCCAGCTCTGGTTCCAGAGGGTTATCCTTCAGGTCTAGCCACTTTAGACTCTACACCAACACAGACATTAAACACCGAGTCAACTCAGAGACACAGGCAAGTGACTTGGAGAACAGGTGACTCTTGACAATGTGCTATGGTAAATCATGTCCGGTTAATTAGAGCAATGGCCTGTCAACGCTGCAGCCAAAATACGTCAACTGAAAAATGACATGCAAAGCAAAGCCAGAGTGAATACTTCATACAAGCATTACCAACTAACTGTAGTTCAAACATTTACAGAAAACCGTCACTCAAAAGTCCTCTGGCTTTTCGCATAAATTTCTCGACATCAGGTGTCTGCGGTGCAGAGCCTGACGTGCTGGTGGACTGACCCTGAGCTGCGAGAAGCTGACGGGAAGTGTCGTCAGTTTGTTGTTGAGAAGATCAAGGTGCTGGAGGTTGCACAGCTGGCCGAGTTCATCTGGGAGACTGGTCAGCTGGTTCTTACTGAGGTCGATTTTGACAAGGTGGGTCAGGCTACAGAATTCCGGCTTCAGAGGTCACGAGGTCAAAACGGGGTAGGGAAGAAAAAGGAAACAAAGACTCAATGCACTGAAATACACAGGCAATCTCACAGCTCCAATTAAAACAAAACAGAACGACAAAGTAACGAGGTACTGTAAACTCTGACAGAACTCTGATCTACTGCTTTAGTGAAAACAGAACAGCGTCGGATTAACTAACGTTGTCAGTAATTAAGAGGGACTTACAGGAAGGGTGACCAGATTATTACAAGAGAGGTCCAAAACCGTCGCTTTTGGGATTGCAGCCTAAAAAAAAAGGGGAGGATTACGGTATATTTTTTTAGAGAATATTTTAACTATTTTAATTCTCAAAGTTACAGCGTCAAACTTTTCATTTAAAAACTTATGCCAATATGAATATGATGAGATCATTCACTAGCAGTGCAACAGTTTTGCTGCTGTTTTGTTATGAAACTTTTAGATCAAATTATTTGGTTAAATTAGCTGATTAAACTATGAAAAGATTAGAAAACATTAACTGGATGAATCACTAAGCATACTATCAAGTCGGCAAGATCAAGGTTTACCCTTAGTTTTGAACAAAAAATAAATAGCGACCACGTACCAGCTCTTTAACGGGGACGTCTGTGAGATTACCTAGACTGAGATCCAATTCATTGCCGTCTAGTTTGTCTCGAAGATTTTCAACTTTTCCTTTACTCATTTTGAAGAGCTGCACAGAGAGAACCGGACAACATTTAGCACTCTAGCTACCGCTACCAGGGAAGGATAGAGTTTGCAAGAGAAAATCTGCACGAATAATGAATTTCTGTGAGTTCAAACCACAACTGATAACAGTTGTACAATCGGAACAACATTTTTGACAGGTGCGTTATTTGCTCGGCTAACTTTAAATTAGCCACATGGGGCACAAGTACCTGTAGACAGTTAAGTTTGCTGAATTCTTTGGCACTCCACTTACCAGTTTAACTGCAGGAAAAAAAATACGTAGATGACAAGCAGACGTGTCTCCTAGAACAAGAGAGAAGCACTAAGAAAAAATAAAATCTGACCAGAAGTTCAGTCACAGTGCTTGAAAATCCACGTCATTCATTGAGGCGAGGCGGTCCAGCTGGCAGGTCTGCTGCATCGTAGGCACACAAGCAAAACGAGTCCACCTATGCGCTTTGTATTTCTTACAGCGCCCTCTTTCTATTGGAGGACATGATAATTTTATTGCGTTTTCTCCCAAACGCAGACAGACAGACACACACACAGAGGGAGGGGGAGGGAGAGAGAGAGAGAGAGAGAGAGAGAGGAACATGGAACATAATACGACTCTTATATCTACATAAAAATAATATATTACATATATTCTACTTTCTTTAATAATATCATGCATTTAGATCAGGGGTAGGCAAACCCAGTCCTGGAGGCCCATGGTCCTGCTGTATTTTTTTTTTTTTGTCAGCTAACTAAATACAGTCTGTGATTGGCTGAAGTTGTTTGCAAGGTGAGATGTTTGCAAGGTGAAAATCAACAGGTAACTAAGAGGTGAAATGAAAACAAAAACCGGCAGGACACTGGCCCTCCTGGACCGGATTTGCCCACCCCTGATTTAGATGGTATTGCTATTGCAATTAGAGAATGATCTATATCAGATAGACAGGGATTGCATATAACAAAAAAAAAAAAAAAAAAAATCAGATTCAGCATCTGATTTACCCTTCTGGCTTTATATTCATGAAGTTTACCTAAGGCAATCTCAACAGCAGTGTTTAAAATAGTTTGTTTTCAGTACTGAGGGATGCTGTTTTAAAAAGAGCCATAATGTTGAGACACATAGCTGTCGACACTTTTGGAAAACATTTTTTTGTTGTTGTTTTTAACACTGTTGAATAAACAAAATAACAGTTCAACAAAGTTACTTAATAAGAAATACACAACCCATTCAGTGGAACACATAGCCACATTTATTGAGGTATACTTCACACTTCAGAAGTTCTAGTCTCGATTAGAAACTCAACAACAACAACAACAACAACAAAACCTCTTCTGTTCCACTGATAGACAGTGTATTAATAATAAGAGACGAGGGAGTTAAGAAACAATTTTTCACACGCAATGCTACAAAGCACGCTGACCATCAAACGTCTGTATTTAAGCCACATGCTTGTTTTAATGTTACACTCTACTCGATGCATTTTGTTTGTTTAACTATTTGAGCGTTTGAGGTCAGATTGTGCGGATTAAACTACTTTGTTTGCTTGTCAATAAAAACATTAGCTTTTTAACAGTTATTGAGTTTGAGTTCCATGTACTTTGTCAATGTTTGATGGCAAGTATACCCTAAATGCGAACCATTCCATTGTCATTCAGTTAAAAGGCACACATCTATAAAGTCCAGAATCCACAAACACTCAAACTAGGCACATATACAGTGTCTACTAATAATTACTCTTAATCTAACAGTAATCACCTAATAAAATACTTAAAAAAACAGATGTCAGGTCTATGAAGTATTCATAAATGGTCAGTTTTTCCATTCTAGAGAGAGGATGAAAAGGAACAGCAGGGCTGAAAGAAGATAGATCACGTAGAAAGCTCTGTCAACGTAGTCAGCCACTTGTGTCCAGTATGGACGTTTTCCAGCCATCGCTGCAGAGCAGGGAGAGAGAGACTGTCTCAGCTTCTGTAATTCCTCCAGGATCAGACAAAGCCACTGTGATTCGGTCACTTTCTCCCGTGTATGCAACTCCACCACAGTCGGAGAACCAGACGGAGAATTCCCCCCTGAGGAAGGGATGAAAACATCACTGGGCGTTCTCTTGTTCTTCTCTGAAACAAAAACATTGTTTGTCACTCTTATCAACACACAAGTGCCCTCCACACTACAGAGCTAGTTGCTTCTTTCGATTTATCAATAGTTTCACTGTTAAAGCCACCGCTGTCAGCTTTACCAGTCAGACTATTACACCAGATGCATTCTGTGCGCGTATGTGAGTTGGTAATACCTGTCTCACAGCTTTGGAGATGAGCAGCCGAAAGACGCTTGGTGCAGGGACTGTCTGACCCTGGTGCACTCTCAGTTATGAACTCTTGCCGTGCCGAATCCATATCCTTCAGGTAATTCACCAGAATCGTCTCCAGGACACTCAGTAGCATTAAAGCAAAGATCACGATCACATAAGTGGCTAAACCAGAGAAAATAGGAAAAGAAACACAAGCGTGAGAAGGCAAATAGCAGCAATAGCTTTTAAAAGTAACAGATACTGTCCTAAAGAATTGGATGTTGTATTGAAGTGAAGTAAGGTTCTTGTAATTAAAGGTCAAAAAACTGTGACCGGGGAATGAGTAAAAACTAATGATGACTTGGACTCAGATATGTGCGTATACTAAGTGTTTCTCATTTTTTGTTCTGGAAAAAAAAAAAAACCTTTATAAGAAGTGGACTGGAAATGCCTGAGTTTCCCGTCATCATTATACTAGGTCGGTAGTTTTCTGTGGTCCAAAGTGTCTTACCTATCAGAGGAGTTTTGTTAGACTTGGACGGGAGAATGTCTCTGAGGATTAGCAAAAGAACGGAGATCGCCAGAAGCAGGGTCATTTTGAAACTCAGTTTATCGCTCCTGCTGTCCATGATGAAAAAGGAAGCGAAGTCTAGTATGAGGAAGAATAAGATGGGCAACTGGAAATTGATGATGTGCAACAAGGGTTTCCTCCGTATTGATACCTACCGAGTGAAAAAACAATCTTGATTAGCACTGTTTAACTGTTGGAAGCGCTTAAACTTTAACTTATTAGCTTTCCTCTCTTTCATGCGTTCTTCATTCATCAGAATTCTTGTACATGCTTCTAACTCCGATTTCAAATTTGGAAACAATCAAATAACAATAATAAAAAAAGGAGAAGAAGATTTTTTGAGCCTGTAACAGTGTACAACAACGGTATGGTATGAGACAATATACTGTACATACACTGAGAGTTTGTTTAATACTGGTGAATTAGCTGTACATTCACTGTAATCCAAATCATTTTGTTTCAGTCTCATTAGAACGAGTACAAGTGTAGAATGAATAGCGACTGCGTGCAGCCAGTCAACGGTGTTTGAGGCGTAAGATGCATTTGCTTGTACCGTGTATTGAACTATGTTCCAGTCACCGTGCTCGTGGAAAGACAGGTTGTGCGTCCGAACGGACATGTTGAGGAATTCCCATTCGCCTTGAGACAGCAGGATTTCCTTTGAGGTGCGTGTCACCTTCGTTGAATTCGAAATTGGCAGGAACCTTAGCTCATTTACTGTGTGACATATTTAATGGAGTCGGGTGTTGAGATATACTACATATGTCACAAATATAATTCAGATTGTTTGATTTGATTTGATACAGTAGCAGTGTTTGCTGCAATATGATTTTTTTTTCACCAAACCAAAGGCCTCTGCTTGATGCAGAAATGTAGCAGACTTCACTCAGTTTAAATAAGCCAATAATTAGCTTTCCATCAATTTAGTGGTCTAATGTCCTAATCAGAACACCATTATTTGAATCTGAAGTAGGATTATAGCAGTTTAAGCGCATCAAACAATCTCTCCTACAGTCTGCTGTTCAAACACATTTTCCACAGTGTTGCATCCCCCCCCCATATTATTATAAACGATTCATGTACAAAAAGTTATTAAAGAACAGGAGGGCTGAAAAAAAGAAAGAAAAAAAAGGACAACCCTATGACAATGAATCTTCAGTAAAACCAATAGATGAGTATATTTAACGATGTCCTACTTGTTCCATCTGCGGATGAATAAGCTACGTGAATAAACAGGGGCGCACACACACACACACAAAACTGTTCAAGTCATTATGTAATGTAAAGCTACTGTTTGGTTCAGAGGGGTCATGACTGCACTGCAGGTGTTCACTGTTTAGACAGTGTGATCGCTCATTCATGGACTACTCGTCAGGAACATTTGGTTTTGGTCAGGGCGTGGCTTTTACACTCACCTGTGTGACAGCAGGAAGAAAAAGAGATATCGCAGCTTTGAGTGTCAAATGGAAACTTGTGGACGTCCATTTTGCAATTGATGATTAATTTGAAGTCTTCATCAAGAGTGACGTTTCCGTCATAGGAAAGAGACAGATATGGGTTGACGTACTCATCGTCTTTTTCCACCCTGAGACAAACGTGTGATTTCATTCAGTCAGATTTGACAAAAACGGACATCTAAGCTAAATAGTCAAACAATGTACACATGTAACAAGCTGTAAAATTATGTGATTCGAATAAAATTAATCATTGTTCCTTTCATGGCACTGTAAACAAACAAATGTTTAACACACAAAGCAAGGACCGTCATCCTTCAGAGAGACCACTTTTTTAACATTCAGGTGGCTTCGTAGTTGTAAACCATGTCTTGGGTTTGTTTACTGGTGGATGTCTCACTCTTTAAAGAAACGAGCTGGGTGGAGATGGATGTACTTATGGAACAGTTTTTAAATGGAACGCTAATCACAACGTCTTCCACACTGGAGAAATCACTTCCTTGTTTTTAACCCTCATGTGATGTCATCATCCAATCACAATGTTCAATTACCAACATACAAAATTAGTCTTATTTATAAACTCTAAACTTACAAAAGACGTAACAGTACATTCTAAAGCTTACATGGTTATTAGATCTGAAAGGGAAACTTCATAAATACAGCTGAAACGACCGTTCGACTGATCGTGAGTTATTGCCGCATGAGAATACGTTAAAGACTCACGACTCAAAAATGTAGAGGTCTGGTATCCAAAGCAGATCTCTGGGCACAGTCACTCTGGTGATGCCACAAAAGTCTTTAGGATCCCAGGATATCAGTTCATTCTTCCAAGTCTAAGTAAAAAAAAACATGAAGAAATTTACATTTCTATAGCCAATTCTTTCCCCAAAAACATTCAATCGTTCAGTTTCAGTTGGGGAAATTGTAAGATTCATTATTATTAATCATTATAGAGGATTTGAAAGGAAAACTATGACAGTAAGGAAACTGTTTAGACCTGAATATTTGAACAATGGACAAATTACTCAGATGCTTCATGACAGTTAGGCTCTGGGTTTACAGTTACTTCAAAATACACCAGTGTCCAGGCAGTACTTTTACTGCAAGTTTCACTGAATTTTCTTGCAAATCACTTTGTCAGTCAGCATATCCAGGCAGCGTCCAGAAAACAGCAAATCAAATCTGTTCATTCTGAGGGCCTGGGAGTACATATGTCTGGCTGCATGGGTCTTACCATGTAGACCAAGACTAATGGCGTGAAGATCTGCGATTTTTCGTTCTGCAAAGAAAAGTAAGTGAATATGTAAACCAGTGATGATACATTAGTGAGCAGAGAGAGAGTGAGAGAGGGAGGGAGAGAGAGAGAGAGAGAGAGAGAGAGAGAGAGAGAGAGAGGCAGAGAGAGAGAGAGAGAGAGAGAGAGAGCATAAGAAGAGAAAAAGATTTTACATATTCCTGAAATGCATACTTGTCATCAGCATGATAAACTTGCAGAAATATATGTCTGCTTGTGTAACTATGAGGATGTTTAAAAAGGCCAAGAATGACAAAGACAGACAGATATCTCCTACGTAACGAGATATGGTTAATGACACAACTGTTATTACAGTAGCTGCCGCAAACATTTCAGACTGATGCTATACCCAATCTGAATCATTCTTTATTGTTACCAAAAGTCATTTTGGAGTTATATCAACATACCACATTTAAAATAGCACAGAGGTGCATGTCCATATTAACCAAAGTGGGTCGTGTCCAGTCGAGTACAGGGCGAATCACTGTGTATCTCTCGTTGTTTCTGGTCAAGTTGAGAAAATTCAGGACATCTTGATAACTGCAAACTCTCTCAGAGAAAACCTCATCTGGAAATATAAAACAGCTATTCAGTCATATCCTACATTCACTGAGAAAGAAAAAAAAAGCCAAAAACAAGTCCTGGTGTTAGACTGAAAATGCAAGAATCACAACACAAAAGTTGTGTCACAAACATGTACATAGTTAACAGGCAAGCAGTTTGAAACGTGCTGAAATAATGGTGTATTCTGGAAGCAACTGGTATTACTTCAGTGATGGAACTCTTCTGTGGAAAAATATACTTTCATTTCTGTGAAATCATGATTGATCAGGGGATGAAATGACACAGAATGAGAAATGAGAAATAAGAAAATTAGTATAAATTGTACGTTGATTTTAAGAAAAGAAAAAAAATGTAAAAATATAAAAAGAGAAGATTTAAAAACATTTTCAGTACACATATTACAAGTACACTGTTTGCACAAGAGATTAGCGCTTGTTCTCCATCTCCTGCTTAGAGAACAATTCTACCGGTTCTCTACGCTTATTGCTCTCTAAGCTAAGTCCTTTGCAGATACTTGTGATCTTTTTACTCAGTTTTGCAAATTTGGATATTGAATTATTAATAGCGAAACTCAAAACCAAAGCTTTTACCTCACATATAAATGAAGACGTATAATTGTTATTATTATTATTATCATCATTATTATTATTATTAAAAAGGAAGAAAAGTATTAGTAGTTTTCGTTCTTGTTTTACTTGTTTTCATTTTTAAGCAATTTTTTCAAACTTGGTATGATTTCAAGTACAGGAGCCCTAAGTGCAGCATAAAAACTAACAAAACTGCGCAATCCAATTCAAATATAATTGTAATTATTTACAGCACTGGAAACATTATTCAGACCTACCTGAGAGAAACAGAAGACAGAGAAGACAGAGCAGAAATGTACCCATAGCTGTGTCTATGTGAGCGGCTTCTCTCTGCTCAGTTTGGTGGTGTTCTGCTCAATGGCACTGCAGCAACCTGTCCACTGGTTCTTCTGTGATGCTGTCAAAGTGAGGGAGAACCCAGGACTGGAACAGGACACACAGGCCAATAGAAATCCACCACAGAGAAGAGACGCGTCACACTCTAGGGTTTTCATCAGGCTTTGCATTGAGCAAATGAAGCTCATTTTTCCTCACCCATGTCAAATCCAGTTTTCCTGGTTAACAGTTAGACAGAGCATGAAATGTTTGGGGCTGAGATTCAATTTACTCTGCCTGTCAGATGGATCATGTTGTCAGAGCAGAGGAGATGGTCTCTCTTTCTCTGACCTGAGGGGATGTAAACTTCATTCGCATAGAGTCAGATGCCAAATGCATTGAAGTTCATATTATGGCCAATATCTGGGAATTGCATTTGCTGCTTTTATGGACGCTGGATAGATTATGGTTCATCTTTCACTAATATTGCTGTTTTCTCCTGAATTTATTGTCAAGAATTTCTAATTCAATAACTGCCGAAACCTGAGAAGTCCTACCTTGACTTGGAGTCCCCTTGACTTGGCCTGTGTGTCCCTACTAAAGAACTGTCGTGGATATGAAACATTGTCATCCATTTGAATGTGATGTTATCAGTAATGGGAACAAGGCTAAACCTAAAAGAAAAGGTGAAGTTGGCGTCAGCTTCATTTTTGTGTGTGTATTGAATTATAAATACAATGTCCCCAGAATCTAAACAAAAGGGATGCCACAACATCAAAATGATCTATCTATCTATCTATCTATCTATCTATCTATCTATCTATCTATCTATCCAGGCAGACAGATAGACAGAGAGAGATATACAGAGATAGAGATAGATATTATGTACTGATCCAAAAAAAAGTTTCACAGACATCGAGTAAGTCTAAAAAAAAGTTTATTGTTTGACATTTGCAATCATTCTATAATCCATTCTATAAAAGTGACGTGTATAGATTCATAGTTCATTCCTGGTCTTGGAGGAAACAGTGTACAGCACTGAGAAAGTCGTTGGTGCTTCACAGTAATTCTTCCTCGTGTGGTCAGAGAAAACTAACGTCGGAGTGGGACTTGGCCAGTAGTTTGTCACGTCTATGAGAATTCAGTTAACTGGAGCCGTGCTCCTTGACCTTTACAGATGGTCTATGTCTCTAATACCATTCAAGATCATCAAAGGATACAAGATACAAAACATCTTATGTCCGTGTTAATATTGCTTCTGAGGAGAGGGTTTGGTGTTGAAAAACAGTGGTGTGTTCAGTTGGCCCTATACTATGTTCTTGCTAAACTCAGTATCACTCTGATCTGACGGACAGAGAAATAATGAATTGTTTCGTTTTTAGTGCAAATATACAGAGGTTTTCATCTGGGTGTCTGTCTTCTGCGGACTGAGTCAGAGACTACTTAACGCTCACGTCACTCACAAGTCACACGTGACAAAGACTCCTGGTCTAGAAACAAGTACCGCTTCATCCTCTGTCACCGGTATCTTAATGTTGTTTCACATTTTCACCACCATCGTCTACATAGTGTAATAAAAACAGTACATTTGACAAAAGTCACGTGGAACAACACTCACAAGTGCTAAACTAAAAAAAAAAGAAAAGAAAAGAGAATGAACTTTTGTTTTTGTTTTTGTTTCACAAAAAAGGGAGGGACTTCTAGAGTTTGGACAGCACTAGTTTATTCTTCAGTGAAGCACCCAAAAAATTCTTGACCAACCCGACCCCCACCATGGTCACCCCCAAAGCCCCCCCCCCCCTGCACACACACCCTATGTTTGAGCCTATGGTGAGATTCAGAAGGGGAATGTAAAAGTTTGGGAAAGGTTCAGGGGTAGCATCACAGAGGACCTCACATCATCCAAGACAAAAATGCACAAGGCCCACATTCCTTGCTGTCTGCTCACTTTGGAGGTAAAATTGACCAAAAGAATAATAACAATAATAATAGTAAAATTAATAATAACAATAATAATAATAATAATAATAATAAAGTAAATGCTAGCTTATTAATCGTTTTGCTCGAAAGCAAACGTTTTGCTCGAAAGCAAATTAGAAGCCCTAAGAAAAGTAAATGTAGACATGGTTTGCACCCACTCGATTTCTAGATCCTCTGCAGGGCACATACAGTATACCTTGATCACATGGAATGCGTAATATCTTTTTTTTTTTTTTACAAGACTTGGAATGCCTAGGTCACAGTTTGCTATTCTGGGCACATTGGTTTGCTTCTCCACATCTCTCGTAGAGGACTCTCTCGATGTATTCAGTAGTCCTACCCCTCTAAATACTCTGCTTCCTTTTTTTTGAGTGTGTGTAAACATGCAAAATCCCTTTTTAATGTCAAAGAAATCACAGATTGTGGAAGTATTTCAACAGTAAATTCATACCATTTCAGTCCAGTTATTATAGTAAACCGTATTGACGCTGACGTTATTGGCAGGTTCTCGCACGCTACTCTTTGCCGATCCACTTTCACTTTCTTCTGTATGAAACTTTAGTAGAAACACACTTGGCTCTGCTCCACAGACAGTCTGACAGCAGAAATGTAAAAGGGAGACTGTTGCAGCTTTACTCGTCCCCGTGACGTGTACGACTGTGAACTAATCTCAGTTAGACTCACAGCAAGTGACGTGTACAACTGTGAACTAGTGTCAGTTAGACTCACAGCAAGTAGTTGAGAATGCTAATATGGAAGTTATTGCTAAGAAGTGGTCGGGAAGCCGTCGAGTCAGTTGGCCGAGCGTGTTTTTCCCTGATGTGTAAGTCCATATTCTCTACATTCCAGGTTTGCAGTTTGCATCTTCTTTTGCAGATTTCGTATTTGTGTGATTGCAGCAGGATTAGCACTTAAGCTAAAGGAAAACACCAACATTCAGGTACTGTAGAGTATGTAGTGGTGACAGACGTCTTCGTGAAGGCAGACCCCATTCAGGTTTCAGAAAGATGCATGCAAAATCCAGAACAGACTAGCATTACAGGGTCACTTCTGAGATGATTGGATGCATCCTTGTGTGGTTGAAATTCAAATGTTTTGTTAAAAGTGAAACTGTAGCATAGCATTAAACAGACTGAACAAGCAATGTTTTTTTTGGTTTTTTTTGGTCCATTATTGAACATGGAGAATGGCATGGTAACAAACTTCAATGTATTCACTACTTCCATTGTGAAAAACTGCTTGTCACTTTTTTTCCCCTCACTCCAATAGCCTTTCTTTGGGGTTCAGGTTGACATCAAGAATCATCCCTCTAAACCCAAATCTCTTGATGGGAAGGTGGAGGACAGCTAAGTAAGAAGGTCAGTGATGGAGTTTGACAGGAAGGTGTCCACAGATGACAAATACCATTAAGACATTGAGCACTGAAAGTACAACACACCAATCAGAATGGAGGGGAAGGTTACAAAAAAAAAAAAACAAAACTCACAAGCTATTTTGTGTCAGACGAGCCATGGTTTGTGTCGTTTGTCAAATAAATATGATTTTCCCATTTAGTCTTTCCAGTCAAACCAACCTCTTTCTCACCAAAAGAATAAGCTCAAGACTAGGGAACGATCCAAAACTTTCTCTTTCTCTCTCTCTTTTTTTTTTTAATCTTTCAGAATTGAGGTTGAGTGGTTTGACGACGGCTCGGGCTCTGTCCACCGTCTGATCAGTGTTGGGACTGGAAGAGGTTGTGTGCGAATGTCTTTGATAACTTTGGAGATGAAGGAACGGTTGGGGTTACACAGCCAAGGGTCCACGACGGGGAGTGTTTTTGGGACTGGCCCTCTCATTGGTCACCCCTTGTTCCTCCAGGTTAATGTTACTGGTTGAGGCGTGCTGAGGCAGGGACTCGCGACCATGCCGATACGACTCAATGTACCTGTTCAGACCTGCCAGGGCGAGAGACAGAGAAAGAGAATGAGTGAGGGAGAGGGTCAAGACAATATGTGGAGAGAAATGGTGAATGAAATGAACAGGGAAGATGACTGTGTGTGTTGGTCGTGGGGGGGGGGTTTGAGTGGAAGAGATGCACCATCTGAGAAAGAATGCCAGATGAAGATGAATTTATTAACATATTCATTTCTCAGAAGGGAGATGAACAAGGACAAAGACACAGACAAATAAAAAAAAGCATTTCATTCCATATTTCCACGCAGTATATCAGGGCCTCACCGATAATAAAGTGAGTTGTGCAAGGACAATAATAATAATAATAATAATAAAAAAAGAAAGTGACTTCTCTGTGCATTCCTGCCTTGCTTAGCAAGCATTCAGTTAGCTAACCAAGAATGGCATACCTATTCCTCAATGTGAACAGGACACGAGCTCTCATCTGTCCATTCCACAGACATCCAGAGAGAGAGAGAGAGAGATGGGAAGGGATGGGAGGAGAGAGAGAGAGAGAGAGAGAGAGAGAGAGAGAACACAGCACATTTACAGCACACCAAGAGAATCAGTCAGACATTCACAGAGAGGAGAGTTAGACAGTGAAAGGACAGGAAATACAACACAGGGGTTCAGGGTCTTTCAACAATTGTTAGCTCTATAGAGGAGCGCATGCATATTCCTCAATCAGAGACCTCTGGTTCATTGCTAGAGTAAAGATCTCCAGTTTTAGCTCTAAGAATCCACTAGGTGTCTGTTCTTTTAATGTTAGCCGACAAACTCACCAAAAATGCAACTAACTGCGAGCAAATGCTTTTTCATCGTGATGAAATACATTTCATCATAATCACCACATTAAATTATTTAAAGCAAGACCAGCACATACAATGGACTCAAAAGTAGATGATGTTAGAGTCTATTCCATTAAGCAAAAGCCAATTCAGTAAGAAATCTTTCTCATCATTTCAACACAAGGGGTGATCATTCTCAAAAATCTTGTATTTATATTTTATCCTTTCAGAACATTCCATCATTTTACAAGAGATTTTTTGCTTTTGCTTTTCAGTTGAACTTTGTACCTGAAATAAATCAAAACAAAAGAAAGGAAAAATCCTGTCATTCAGAAATTTCTCTATCAAAGTCCAAAGATGCGTATCAGTTTTTTCTCAAACTGAGCGTTCCTCTTAATTCCTCTCATGAGTTTATCGGCAGGGTCGTGGCCTTAAGCCTAGTACTGGACTAAACTGCATTCTGAATGGAGATGATCCATTCGGTTTAGTCTAGGGCCAGTCTAAGAGAGGTCTGCCTACAGGGGCTACCAGTCTAAAAAGTCCTTTTGGAAACAGAAAAGGGAGAGAGCAGGACAATGAGTGGGCATGGGTCACACAGTGTCAGCAAAAGCAGCGCAGGGAGAGATGCTGAACATGAACTTAACACACACACACACACACACACACACACACACACACACACACACACACACACACACACACACACACACACACACAGGGACACTCTTGACACTCACATATCATTCCAAGCTGGCTCTGTGTCTAAATATGAGGAAGAAGTGAAAAGAGAGAGGAGGCTCATGGCTTCGGTATGTGGGGGGGTGGGGGGGGCGATAATGAGGGGGATGAGTGGAGAAGCAGATGAGTTTCCTGCATTTGTCTCAGTGCTCTAAACACTAAGATAGCGTCCGCTGCACTCTAAAAGTGAACACCGTTCAGGCACCATTTCATCACTAACTCATGACTTACGAAAAAAACAAAAAAAAAACAAAAACAAAAAACCATTCACTAGAGGCTCTCTAATTTTGACCCCACTCAGTCATCATCACACGTGATCAGATATTCTCCCTCCAATCAGACCATGTCCATGTTCGATAGGTTGCTCCACTCACCAGCATACGGGCCATCAGGAGCCTGCTCATTGTCCAGGCCTGTCAGACAGTGGCTGGCCGACTGGCCCTGATTGTTATTGTCCAACTCTGGACAAGACACTTCGCTCCTCCTGCGCACACCTGCAAGCGAGGTCAGAGGTCAAACAGAGCAGCCAAGGCAGAGCAGCAGAGCAGAGTTGGGGAGATGGAGGTGGGTGGAGCTTGTGCTGGTGGGCGTGGCCAGAGCAATGTGGGCAGTACAGTACAGTGTGGGCGGTGCATGTATCAGAGGAGTATGAGGCAATGCAGACTGGGTTGAAATGGAGCAGCCACGCTGGGATGGAAAGCTATGGAGGCAGCAGGCCTGCTCACTGCATGGCTGTGTAGCTGTGGATGCACATACACATTTACACAAGTGTGTAAATAAGCCTTAATGTGTATAGCGCTCAAAGGGAAAATGTTTCTGGGCCTCCATACAGATTCGGAAGGAGCAAAGAGGGGAGGGGGTAGAACTATCATTCTAAAATCACAAAGAATTCATCAACACTACAGACAATTCAATGATGAACGAGAAACATTATTTAGTTTGAAAATGAACAAGCATTTTATCTTCAGAGAGAACAGCAGTACTTATTAAACATACATGCATAATGACTTCCATCAGCAGCAATTCATATACACACTTGCAAAAAGCACACATTTGCACTTGCAAACACCAAGAAGAAATACTTAAAATAAGCTCAAACAAAAGGACCACTCTTACATATGATGAAAAACGAATATAAGCATGTAAGTACAGGTTCAGACCCAAAAGAAGCATCTAATACAGATACAGGTATTACTGACTCCAATGGCATGTTTTACAAGTTGTCTCACTATCCTTGACCACCACTCTAAAGGGAGTGTGACACACACATATTTATCTGAAGACCTCAGCTCGGTGTGTTCTGACAGCAGAGTCGGTGTGTATGACACAGCTGGGATTCTTATGGATCTTTTCATTGTGAATTATGAATCTTTTCATTCCCTCCATTTAGGCCTAGGAGGACACGGAGTAACTAAGTATGAATTAAACACAGCTATTAACAAATGCCCAAGGCTGATAACATGAGTCGCGATCATTTGATTCACTCACTGAATGAAATGTTAACACTGAAAGTGTGGGTGCAAAGCACATAACGCAGACAATGAATGAACATGGACTCATTCAGTTCATTCACAACAAGGTTATACTCTTCAGTCACACAGTGTCACTGAATCTACGGTGAATAACTGCTTCCAAACACTCGCTGGATACGTCAATGAGCACAGCAGGTTAGCCGAGTGGTTTTCAAAGGGACAACATGCCACCAAGAGGCCTGGATATGACATAACACTCTAAAACGTTTCCTTTGCTTCACTGATAAGAACAGTATGTTGGAGAGAGAGAGAGAGAGAGAGAGAGAGAGAGAGAAATTATATTTACCCTGCTCATTAGTGGGAGACGGACAGTCTTCCTCTGTGACGTCATTTCCCTGTGAAAGGAAAAAACGATGGAGACAGAGGCCCAGAGGATGAATGAGGGACCGTACTTCAGAGAAGTACAATTTTGCAATTAGCAAGATAACTTGAACCAAAAGACCATCAAACAGGAATGTTCCAGAGCTGTTCTGCGGCTGGATCGCTTTGATATTTGACTCTCTGACAAACTAAGAAATCCTATTTGATGGAGTACTTCCACTAAAATGTTAGATACAGATCTGTTTTCCGTGAGGGACAATTAAGAGTGAGTTTTTCTTTGATACCTCTGAATCTTGCTCTTCAATGATCGCCACTACAAAGTTATGATCTTTCGATTCGCTTGGGATTTCCTGCAAAAGAGCAAAAAGGAAGAAAGTTTTGACGTGTACACAGACGGTTCTCGGCAAGTTAAACTTCTTCACACAGACACAGGTTGTTTCATCACGCTGCAGTGGCCCACTGGGCAGAACTGGGTGTTTCCCCACAGGACCGACAAGACACGTCTAGAGATGACTACACAGCTTGTCAGCTCCAGCTTAAAAGACGGCCTCTCCGGGCCCGAAAAAGGAGGGGCTTTTAAAAGGCGGGGCCTTGGACAGTTTGAGGACAGCTTGCTCCCAGGCTAAAGCTATTTCCTTTGAAGACTTTTACTTTTTCTTTTTTTTTTTTATTTTGCTGAAGGTTATCAAGGCTCTTGATTTTTGAGTTGTTTGGTCATTTGAGTTATGTAAGGGATAATGCACGGAGAGAAAGCCAGTTATTCAGAAAAAAAAAAAAAAAAAAAAAAAAAAAAGAAAAAGGCAAGCAGCAGGGGCATGTGATATGGCACATACAAAGTGTTGTTCTTTACTAATAGATGACTTGGTCCAATGTCTAGTACGTCAATACGCATTGACATCCAAATAACGTCCTGCAGTTTGGTGGAGTGGTCAGTTACCTACTTACATTTCTCTTCCATGTGTCAGTACCAGCTCTGCTCTGTGCCTTTTAGCAGGTACTTTCTTTTTTTCATTAATGACTTTGAATGTGTTTGTAAACATCAAACCCATTTTCTATCAATCACTGTGGCTAATTAGCCCTGGTATAAGAAGGATGATGCACTGGGAACATCTTTCAATGTACAACATGTTATACAACATGTATGGGCATGTATGAGCAGTCTTGACCTTGATGTCAATTTCATGGGCCCCATCAGTTGTGTAAATTTATTAGCAGAAATCTGTATAGTATTCTAGGATCCTGTTTATGTATGCACTCATTTTTTATGTTAAATACGTGCAGGTGGGTGTGGTTATACAGAATTAATGCACATTCACATGACTTGTGTTTTGACAGACCAGAGTCAGACCAGAGTATTTTTAGTGGTAAAGGGCTGAATAAATCGGCCTTTTTTACCCTGCTATTTTTCTTCTGTGTTTCTCTGGCTTTGTCAATCCACTTTTCACCTAGCTGGTGATTTGCTATTCCCCCAGGAATCACAGCATGATGAAACACTCAAGAACTGTCTCCTTACAAACCAGAGCTAATGAACCTGCAGCCCTAGGGAATGAGGCTTCCCAAGTCTCTTCTCTCACCTCCCCCTCCTGCTGGGAGGGTCCCCGGCTGTCCATGGGAGTCTCCTGGTTCTCCTCTCCATCTGCAGGAGCCATGTAGGATCCGGACATGGAGGACAGGGTGTCTGTGCTGATCTGGGAGTGCCGACTGTGGGATGACGCCATGGACATGACCGACTGAGCCAAGCTACTGCTCACTGGGTCTGGGGAAAGAAAAAGAAGAATGAGCAGACATTGGGGGAGCTGATACATGTCCTTGAAAAAATGATTCCTGAGTCCAAAGCCAAGGTGCAGAGCTTTAGTTTTGGAAAGATATAAAGTTATGCTAGATTTCTCAGTTGTCCCCAACTCAGGGTTTGAAATTCTGCATCTTGGGCAATAAAGTGTATTCTTTAGGTGGTCAGTAGAAAATAGTTCTTGGTGCAGAATCTGGAAAGATATTCTGGTTAAAATAAAAGTGGAGATATTCTGGACCTTTTGAAGACCTGTGGGGTGTTCCAGAAAACAGGTTTAGTGAAAACTCAGAGTTAGTTCACTAAGAGCAAGTAGTAAACCTCCTAATAGAGCCCTATGGCTTTGTTCTGCTAGGAGAATGAAGCCATAGGGCTCTTCTACTAGCAGGTTTACTACTTACTCTGAGTGAACTAACTGAGTTTTCACTAAACCTGCTTTCTGGAACACCCCCCAGAAGTGTGCACCACTGGTCACGATTGAGTCTCTATGTGAGCCCCACCTTCAGGGGACGTGATGGTGGAAGACAGAGGGGTCCCAGTGCAGGAGGACTGGTCTATGGCTCCAGAAGATGACAGTGTGAGGTTATCACTCTCAGGAGTCACACCACACTGTTTATACAGACAGAGATAAAACGCCATCACAATTAAGACAAACTGAATCGCTTGCCGCTAACACTTCGGGAGGCTATTCAGCTTCAATGTGTTCACATAACTTGCCTGTCATATCTGAGAGTTAAAGACAGAAACTGGCACAGTGTTAATGGATATATATATATGAGATTACAGTGGTATATTTTTCTGTGTTTGTGTGTTTACATCCAGCTGATCCATATGCAGTTTGTGTTTTTGTACCTCATGGTTATTCACAGACACCTCTGTGCGCGCACGTGTGCGTGCGTGTGCGTGCGTGTGTGTGTGTGTGTGTGTGCGTGTGTGTACCTCCTGCTGGTCCCCTGACAGTTTCCTCCGGCACGCCTGCACTTCAGACTCGCTGCATGACTTCTCATCTTCCTCCTCAGGTAGAACTGAGGAATTCTGGGAGAGAGACCTGGCAGGTTCCCAAAATGCACCATGTTTAGTATTCATATCTTAAAATACTTTATGAATTCATCGCAGAGAACTCTGAAATGTAATGAGATGTAGGCTGCCACATACTGTTCTTGCCAAACTAACACTGTAAGGCTTCATATCCATTTCAATGTTAAGATATACATAAACATTTCTGAGAGAGAACATAAAGAAGTACTTGTCAGCATATATCTAGATCCTTATGGACAGACATTTATAGACATCCATTATGAAGGAAGGACTGTGGTATGGTTCCTGACTCCCTGGTTAAGATAAGACGTTTGAGTGTGTGTGTGTGTGTGTGTGTGTCTGTGTGTGTGTGCGGTCACACACTTGGAGCCACTCCTCTTGAGTTTGAGCGCCTGGCTGGAGTTGACTGAGTGCTCCAGCGGGGAGAGAGCGTGAGTGGGCGTGTGGTGACTCTCGCTGCCGTATGTAGGTAGACTCCCAGAGACGTGGCCTCCTGTCAGGCCCTGGACAGGAGGGGCCGATGGAGATGGGTTAAGGGGTCCATTCAGAGCCTCAAGAAGGGACACAGCCTCGTAACCTGGTGGGATGTGCTCTGATGACTGAAACACACACACACACACACACACACACACACACACACACACACTCACTATTTATTAAACCAAATAATGTACATGATAGCAAAGTCAAAATCGTGTTAATATATAAACTATATAAACAGAGTTATTTAGGAGTCGTATTTGCAAAAAATCCATCCACTCATCCATTTCTACAGCACCACCACCATCATCACCTCCATCTCTCATCCCTGTCTCACTCCTGCTTTCCTTCACTATCTCTTATAGGGACAGAGTGTAAAATCAAACCACTGTCAAGCCATAATGATGCCAAACCCAGAACACCAAAGCCCTATCAGTTCTCCTTCACCAGTCCCCGGCCCCCATCTCCATCTTCATTTTCTCTTAAATAAGTCTCTCAAATGTATTCTGCAAGCGTCAGGTCTGCTACTGCAGATAAACTCTTTTAGACCCATGCATTCATGAGAACACATGTATTTAGAAAGTGCTAGTTAAGGCAGTCTTGACGTTCATGGTTCAGTGCAAGAAAATAACCATCCTGCCTTTAGATCAGGAGACAAACAGAGAATCTGATTGGTTACCGAGTGTTCCTCTGAGTCAGAGGTTTGCGATGTGATGACAGGGTTGAATCCGGATGGAGAAAGAGGGCTCAGCTTTTTCCTCATGGCTCGGATCTGTAGCAGAGCTCGGAATGCTGCAGGGAACGACAACAGAGAGCAGCCATCTTAAAAAGATGATTATATAGGCCATCAAAGCAACGGTTCATTGTTTGGGGCAACTACAGTACTGATAATATGCTATAGATAACAATCAACCGAGGCACATCCAGATGTACTTAAGTTTTAATGTCTCACTTAAAGTCTCACTCTGTCTATCTCAGTACAAAGTAATTCTAAAATACCTGAATTAAAGCCTTCTGGTGACCTCCTGTTCATTATTCAAAGCGTCCAGAGACAATAATAGTTTTGTGTCGAAACAAGTAAACATGTGTATCTCAGCTGAGGACACGGCCTCCATGCTGTGTGAGGTCTGTTACTCACGAAGACGGCAGATAGGACAGCAGTTGGCCTGGTAACGCAGTGTGTCTGCGCAGGCGTTGCACAGACACAGGTGCCTGCACGGCAGGATGAGCGTGTCCCTCACGTCCGACAGACACACCACACACTCGGCACTGTTGTCGCTAATCTGGTCGTCAGCCACCTGAGAAGAAATCCCTGTCATTTTCTGGGCATTCAGACGCCATTAAAGGGATTCCAGATAACTGTTCAGATACATAAACTATTATAGATTGTAGTGGCAAGCAAAGCTACACAGTAAACCTGCCAGTGTGAAATTTACTCTGAAAGAGTTACATTAACTCTAAGAGAGTTTTTTATGTTATAAAGTAAATTAACTCTGAGAGTATCTGTGGGATGATGGAGACACAGTCAGAGTTAATTTAACACTCATAAATTTGGTCTTTATGTCGATGTCAATGAAAGCCTAACAAGAAACATTTATGCTCTTCCAAATGATAATGCTAACTGACCAACTGTGTTATATTTCATGAAAAGAAGGAGACTCTTGCCAATGAGTTACCTTGGATTCCTGACTGTTGTATTTGTTCTCAATGCCGTATATTTCCTGAAGCAGGTAACTGACTCCATCCACCTGGATCATATCAATCACACGCTTGTTAGCATGCTAGCAGGCTAACATTACGCGAGATGATCGTTAGTAAAGAATGACTGGATCCTCCCGTTTTCGATCTCCCTCAGCGTACAACATTTGTTTGAATAAGTTTGATTTGACAAAAAAACAGGCTCAGCATAGTCATGTCAACTCGTGCACAAAATTCATTCCATGATTTGCTTGTAAGTGACAACGATAGCATTTCTATGAGGATAATGAAGCTAATTAAGGTACACACTGCCGACACAAAACAGGGCCCTCACCACTTGTTTTTGCTTGAGAGGTTTCACACAGTAGCTGCCGTCCATGTGCTGTTGCAGGAAGGGAAAGAACACGTAATTTTAGCGGAATAAAGCACATTTGAACCATCAGTAGGGCCGAGCCTGGACAAGCCTGACTGATTCCCAGCCCTCTCTCAGAGGACGGCCATTCATTATAAAACTCCAGTCACAGTGGATATCTTTTAACAAAATGAAAATGACCTTTTTCAGTGCTGAGGGGAAGTTCTCAGAACTCAGATGAATATAACCATGTTTAATGAACATTTACAGAACAAAAAAAAAAAACCAAAACATTATTTCATCTTGATAAACTTTTAATCTGTTAATCTACAGCGTTTCATTTTCCAAAAAATGTCCTACAGAAACACATTTTGAAAAATTGTACCTTCTCAAAGGTGGCCAGGAGGACATGAGAATGCACCAAATGTTCTGTGGAAAGAAGAGAAGAGAGAAGGATCGACATTATTTTGACAGATTCCCTCATACACGTCTCCATTTGATTTCCAATAAAATGTGATGAAAAAAAAAAAGACCTTCAACTCACCATCCCCCTCATCTACTACAGCCTGTACAACCATTGGATAGACGTCTTTGTCCATGTCAAAGAGTAGCTATACAGCAAAAAGATATTAGTTCTCCAGAGTCAAAATCTGACATTCAAAAAACATTTTTAAACATATAAAATTTATATACTTAACATTTATGATTTTATATATATGTACATATATACATTTATCTGTAAAATCTAACCAGGGATATCCAACATTTGTTTTAAAGACGAGTGATGTACACACATACTGACTGTATCCATCCCATTAGAAGATTTATCTCTGTGCTTGCTGTTACAACTTCGATACTGCCTCAGCCTTAGAATGTCTTGAATTACCAATATATTGTCTCGCTAATGCACTGAAACGCATGCACACACACACGCACACACACATACACACACTACCACAGACACACACACAAACAGCCCAGCACAGATAAGGAAAATGCCATACCTCATCATCTGCCCACTCAGACAGGTTGACAGAATGAGACGGCAGACAGAACTGCTGGCAGACGCCACGCTTAAAATGCACTGTCTCAGACTGCAGTGAACTGTCCTGGGGCAGGTATCTATCAATACAGAGAGAGAGAGAGAGAGAGAGAGAGAGAGAGAGAGAAGAAAAAGGGGGATTTTCTTAAAAATCTTAAAAATGAATAATCACATGTATCTATATATCTACTTGAGCTAATTAAAAGATGTTAGATATTGACGTTTGAGGAAACATTAATAATCTGATGTCATAGATTTTTTAGTTTCACAATTATATGAAAAGTCACTAAAACAGTCATGTGAAAAGTTACTATTTCTGACACTGGTTAAAATCTTATCCAATTAGTACATTTTTTGTTTTATAAACCTTGTTTGCTGTATTTTCAAAAATGAAAACAAACAAACAAATAAACAAACAAAACAGCAGTAACATTTATGAAATCACATTGGAATACACATGAAAACAGAACAGAGATATCCCGGCCTCTAACTGACCGAGTGTAAAATCATAACACTGTCAAATATTGACATTTCCCCTAAAATTATGTCAAATATTGATCCTTGTCCAGACGTGAATATTTCACATCTGCTTCATGACACCAATGTTAACAGTGAGTGCATTTTGTTTTATGGTCAAGGTGACAAAACGTTCCAAAGACAAATAAGCTAACTACATTGAGGTAGTGTTATACAGAATGACGCTTTCAACCTGAAGACAAAACCTGAGGATCATGTGACTAAGGAAAAGGTCCACGCGCACACTTACATGGGAACACCATTGTGAAACTCTTCAATGGCTTGGTAGTATATGGTGATGGCAACCTGTGTGTCGGCATCAAACGTAAACTCGATATTGAAGCAGCTGCGGCATTTGCTAGCATCTTCTCCAGGCAGTTTCAGATCTTCACTGCATCTACAAACAACATCACAGTCAGCATTTAACCCAGGGTTTCTGACATTTCCACAACGTCACGAAAAACAGGTTGTATATGGTATTGTTTTGATTGATCTTGTCCCTGCATTGTGCCTGGACCTCTCAAGAGTTTTACTCTCACATTCTCTCTGTGAGAAGAAGACGCTGATGAATGAGGACGGGCTAAATTAGGCACAAAGGTTTGCATTAAACAAGAGGAAGCAGAGAGAGCTGACGGAGCAGTGGTGTCTCTCAAGGACAAGGCTAATAACAAAACCCGCTGCTATCGCTAAAGCCCATTTAAAAGGCTAATGAGTCTGTTCATTAGCCAACAGAGCACAGGGCTCATTGTGTTTCTGGAAACATCCGAGGTGAGCGAGGAAAACCATATACGTTTATTTTCGGCAATCCCTTACATTGATAATTAACATCATCATATCACGTACTGACTTCATAAAAATATTTGATTGATATTTTGTTATTTTGTTTGTTTACGTTTGATACATACATACATACACACACACGTATGTATTTTATATTATGTATTTTATATTATTTAACCATTAAGATTTTTATAGTTATATAACCAATAGCCTGCATGAAAAATGTGCATGCATTTTTTCCCTGCAGGATTAAATGAGATAAGCAGTCCTTGGGTGAGTGTGTGTGTGTGTGTGTGTGTCTGTCTGTGTGTGTGTCTGTGTGAGTGTGTGTTTGCCACACAAGCTCCTCTACTGCATGGCAATCTCACCTGACCAATCGCAGTGTGTCTTTACGAATATTGATAAGACTCCGCAGGGTCTTGACTGGCTCGTGAGGGGGTGGGGCATTATACGGAAACTAGATTAAAAAGAACAAGAAAAAAAAAACACAGTCAAAAACAAGCAATTACACGACTAGAAAAAGCCTCACAGCACCACTCTTCATATACTGCCATACATAAATGCAAAAATATACAATTTCTGTATAATATAGAGAATAATATTCATAGTAAATTAAATAATATTAAATAAAATAATACATATATTTTAAGATGTGTATTAGTAATATCCAACATCATCTGATAATAACACCACTCTCTTTTCACCTAAAAAATAAATGGATGGTGGTAATTATATGAAGCAGGAGAGACTTTCGTACACTCCCTCATTGCCTTAGCTGTCTGTTGGGGACTTCAGGAGTTTGTCATTGTGAAGAACACGATGTTATTGTCTGTTGAAGATGAAGCCTAACAGATACTGACCTTAAAAGACCAAGGACAAGCACCGAACACAGAGTACTGCCCTCACTCCTTCTCATTGACTTTTCTCCCTTTTTTTTTTTTTTTTACGTGCAGACAAACCACAGTGTCGCTGCAGCATGCTAGACTGCACTAAGTGATTTATTGATTGGACGATTCTTGAATCTCTTATGACACAATTCTTCAGAACATTGATTTCTGTTTTTATTTTAGTCTCCTCCATTATCTTTGTGTGTGCATGTGTGTGCGTGTGTGGTTGTTTTCTGGCTTTGAAAAAACAAAACAAAACAAAAAAAATCTACTTTGCACAGACATGTCCACGTGCCTGAGTGTCTGGGTTAAACCACCCCCCCTCTCCAGGGAGCAGGGCCTGAGTGTGACTCTTTGTATTACCACTGCTAAGCCCCCATTTAAATCCGCAACATCACTGGCCTGTCTGCTTAGAGACGGAGCAAGCTGTTACAGCACAGAGCTGGCTCACACACACACGCGTGCTACGCACACACACTCTTTCTCTCCATCTCGCTCTCTCTCTCTCTCTCTCTCTCTCTCTCACACACACACACAAACGAAGCCTGCAGTAGAACACTGCACAAAGCAGCACACACACGCACACACAAACCACTACAGAAAATGAATAAGCACACATTCACAGTCACACACTCAAATACATTCCTTTGTGCCTCCATATTATCCTTTGCACTGCAATAGCTTATGCTGAAAAGCAGAGTGTGTAATGCTGAAAAAAAAAACAACCTTTCTTTCAGATTTGGTTAAAGAACAGTACACACCTTGCTACAGATAATGAAAAAAACCAAAACAAAACAAAACAAAAAACAATGAATTTGCATTTGAAAACGTCTGTTCTGAAATTAGTTTACAAAATGAGCCAAAAATTGAGAACTGGCATCTTAGTCTGCCAAGGCTGGAATAAATTCCATTTAAAAGTCTCAGTTATGGTTCTTTGTGGATCTCTGCACTACACTACAGAAAACTGATGCCATAGCTCCGAATTCCCACTGTCTGCTTTTCATATCTCTAAAAGACTAACGTGTACTCTGATGTAACATGTCTGGGATTCTAAACTCCACTGTAGACTGAATGACTTGACAAATTTGTTCTCTGACAAATCCAAGGTGGAAAGTTTAGGGCCTATATGTTGAAAAGCACTGTCATTCATAACATCGATTCTGAATGCACCATGTTTTCTGGTGTAGCTTCTGCTTTTAGTAGATGAAATCATTGATGTTCTCATCCATGTGACACCTATCCTGAAATTTTCTTCTCTTTGACAGAAATTATTAGGGTGCTGGGAAAAAGAATGAAAAAAAAACCCCCACGTATTTTGGACACCCTACTGCACTGCAGCCGCAGTGACTCAATTCCTTTCAACATTCTTCACACATGGATGATATTTAGACTATAATTTGGTGGCATAACCACCTGCTTTGAAGAAATATTTACCTCCAGAAAACAGCCCAAGGAATACATAACCGAGAAAGATATTACAGAATCAATACTGGCGATTTACTGATCAAATTTTAAAATAAAAAAGTACAGAAGTTACAGTGTGCATAAGATAGTTTAGCTCATCAAAATTAAGTGGTTTTACAGTGAGTTATTCCCAGATGCTGTGCTGATTAACACAAATGGGAGAGATAGTAAAGAAGTGGGAGCTAGTTGAGGATCTGATTTTCACATTACATTTCATTTCAGTGAGCAACAAGTAAGGCAGATATCAGATGCATTTAAACACCATTTTAGTTAAGCTTTGACGGTAATTTGTTAACGAATCCATATATGTTTCAATGGTTCCTGTGTTTGTACTAAAAATATTTGTACTAAAATTTGACTGCAGGTTAACCTAATAAAAATGACATATGTTATTTCAGATTTAGAAAGGTCATATTGAGGGATGCTGCAATGAAAGAAGATGGACAGAAGAGTATTCCAAGAGATTATATATATATTTTGAGGATTAGCGTCAAACACAAATGGAAATCAACCAAGATCCAGGAATAAACAGGATTACAAAACATCTTAGCAACTAAGATTTGTACTTAAAACCTTTGACAACATTGAACCCAAACATATATTTGGCACTGTTTGTACAAGCAGCAAATTCACACCGATTTCACTTTCTGAAGAATTACTCAAACTCTGGAAAATTTTACATGTAATTTTTTTTAATCATTTTATATAGGTTATATAGGCCACAAGTGGAAACCTCTACGCCTGACCACACTTGCACATGTGGGGCTCTGATGCTCTGTTGGCACCAACATATCTCATTATGTATATTCAAATATTCAAATTATGTATATTCCAAAATCTGAAAAAAAATCCAAAATCTAAAACACTTCTGGTCTCGGGAAATTCGGATAAGGGATGCTCAACCTGTACCATGTCCAATCAGATTTTGGTTTAAAGTAGGACCTACCACCACTGGCCTGTTCCCTAAGAAGTTGAGGTCCGTATTCTCCCCAAACAGGTAGCCTTCGGGATGGGTAGAATCAAACTTTTCTCCTCCCATGATAAAATGACTGGCAAAGTAGCTCCCTGTAAGTGAAAAAGAAAAGTGTATTCAGTCATTATGTCAGGAACACATTTTCTTGTGGCTGTGCATCCAAATCCAAAGCAATGTTACTCAAAATCACAAAACAATCGTCTTAACAACTGCTAAAATTAAAAAAAAAAAAAAGCATTTCAAAGCCTATGCCATTCCAGGGGCCTCTTTTCACCCTTCAATTTGTGTGAAATCTGAGCACAGTAACTGTAAATACGTCATAAAAAAAAAATTGTATTTCTGTACAATTTTTGGAGGTTATCATTTCAGAAATATGTCAGTTTGTCTTCAACACTCTGACTCATGTTGCGTGTCAATTTATCTTATGTTGGTTACAGAAAATACACCCAGTTTTTCTCTAAGGAACACATTACATACAGCTTTATTTCCATTAAACTGTGAAGATGACAGGACTGGCAAACAGGGGACACAGCAGATGAAGGGAAAGTGACAGATATTGGTAGTGTCAGGTGACTTTTAGGACATATGGGAGAAAGAAAAGGAGAAATCCAGGTCGGTGGATTTATGATGTGCCAGACACAGAAAGAGTAATCGTTGCACATGAAAAAGTGAACCATCCGGTAGTAAAAGCTAAAAACAACAACAACAACAACAACAAAAAACAGGCCACACAGGTGTCTGGTTACTTAGATAGTTCTACAATCATCTGGGGTCCTTCTGATACTCATTAATGGGAGACACCCTTTATAAATTTACAAACCTCACGTTTGTGCCTTAAAACTGAAATATGTTCTACATAAAAAGTAAAACAACATGCTTCCTTCACTAAGCCTAACTAATTAAAGGCACACTCACAGTATGCAAGTATGTAAAAATCAATGCATAGAAGAATACCCGCGTCCATAACGTCTCTCAGGATCGTTTTAACAATTACACATTCTGTTCGGGTTGAATCTGATCTCTCCGGATCAGCAACACTGGGGCAGTGGTTTTGGCTTCAAGTGTAAAAAGTACCTCAACCTCTCCCGTTCGATACGCAACTATGTCATTTTCCCACAAATGAGACTCTTTCGATAATTCCCTTGCACTACTAGAAAAAAAGATCTACATTTGTAATGAAATATACCGAAATCTTCATTCTGCAGCAAACGGCTCAGCGGGCCTAACGTAGCTTTTCCCCATAT
Source organism: Chanos chanos (assembly GCF_902362185.1). NCBI lineage: Eukaryota > Metazoa > Chordata > Actinopteri > Gonorynchiformes > Chanidae > Chanos > Chanos chanos. Next base: position 49,719,355 of record NC_044499.1, on the reverse strand, counting down.
GGGGAAATGCTACGGTAAGGTACAATTTTTCTTGTATTTCGCGCTGACCCTCAGAAATATTTTTACTACTAATAATAGCAGTAATAATAATAATAATAATAACAACAACAACAACAACAATACTATCTAAATAATAACGTGTTATCATTTTGACCTCACATGGTTTAAATCAAATAAGAAAAAAAAATTATATTGGACCTCTTACCGGTTTTCGGTGGGTATCTGTAAACAGAATTGGATGGGATGTCGACCTCCTCCACTCCAGCATTCTGTCTGCTTGTCAAAGCTCCCATTTCAGGTAAATTTCAAATTCAGCTGAATGTTCACACCACACGCGCGGTAATACTCTAAAATCCTAGTCCTCCCTCTCCTTGAACGTGTTCATCTCTTACCTTTCAACGCAATAAATGATACAGTTCAGCGAGCGCTTTTATTGTTGATATTGTCTATATTCATGGGATTAGTTGCTGTTCTTAATGCCTCCCTCTAAGCTCCGTGTTCCGCGATCGCTGTTCTGTTTTGAGACACTGAAGCAAATGCGTCCCAAAAACTTGGCCCACGACTATCCTTTTGCTTTGTGCGGCATTCTTCGCCTCACTGCGGCGTTAAATGCCGCTTTGGAAAAAAAGAATGGGAGTTTGAGCAATGTAACGGTGCACACGACATCCTCTCCGCTCAACTGCCTCTTGGCGGTACTGTTGGGATGCTGATGCTTATCTATGCTCTATTTCCAAGCTGTAACTGTCAACGGAGGGCTCTAATGGCTACCTCTGACGTCAGGCATAAATCCAGACTTGGGTTTTGCGCAGTACAATACAGCCCCTGGTTTGCTACCGTGACCTTCCCGAAATATTGCACGAGATTCACTGCAGTGCAGTTGTGATTATGCTATTGAGCAGTAGTGCCCTTTAGGAAGGCCGTAATTTTGCGACACTGTTGTGGAAACCTTAATTCCTCAACACAAATGGAAAACCGGACGACCTTTAGTCTGTTTGGTTGTCATGAACAAAATAAACAAGAACAACATAAAGCTTCGCTTCGCAAGCAGTTCAAACAGGTTGTTCGATATTCCTTTCCACATTAAGACATTAAACCTATTTCATCCCCCGCCCCCCAAATGATATATCACCTGGTATGCACTGAATTTGTTTATTTATTAATCAATGAATATTTGGATATCACAGCGAGGGTTGATTACTACTAATTCAAACTGGCTAAAGTTTTGACTGAAACTTAGTTTGTTTTGTTGTAGTTTCGTAACTGGGTGCATACTGATAGCAGAAGAATTTTAATATTGGTTCCACGATACAGAAACGCTGCCGTTTTTTAAGATGGTGGCAGTCTTCATTCCAAACTATCATAATATTTATTCCGCACTTGTCAGTTTGTACACTGTGGTGGCTTTTCAAAAAAATGTTTTGACAGAATACCCATTGTTTCTGAAAATATCTCGACACATTTTAACTTAGACAACTCTGTGTACTCTAAGGACATATTCATAGGCTGTTTCAACAATACAGGTTATTATCTAGCAGCCCATGAAACATCACTTAATCTTTGGAACAATACCAAATACTATCCGTAGGTGGCAGTGGTTTCTACTTTCCAGTCGGAAATAAAGGGCCAACCCCGGAAACCCTGTTACCGCCATTTTAAGTTGAACCGCGCGGCGTGCGTTGCATTGAGAAAACATTATCGTGAGTTGTTTCAGATATTTTTATTCTTTTTTTTTAGGCTAAGGTAACCCTGCTGTCTTTGCTAAATCTTTCCTTTTTAATTAGTAAAGATGAGTTACGGTAGACCACCGCCCGATGTGGAGGGCATGACTTCTCTGAAAGTCGATAATCTGACTTATCGCACGTCCCCAGAAACGTTGCGGCGTGTTTTTGAGAAGTATGGCCGCGTTGGAGACGTTTATATTCCGCGTGATAGATACACGAAAGAAAGCAGAGGTTTTGCATTTGTGCGCTTTCACGACAAAAGAGACGCAGAGGATGCAATGGACGCGATGGATGGTGCCCTCCTGGACGGGCGCGAGTTGAGGGTACAGATGGCCCGGTACGGGCGCCCACCGGACTCTCACTACGGGCGCAGAGGAGCACCTCCGCGTAGATACGGAGGCTATGGACGGAGAAGTCGGAGGTGAGTTACGGCTTTGGAGTGACTTGTGATTTATCGGTTGTATAAGGCCTTGGGCATTTGATGTGAGGAAACAGTGTCTGCCATTATTTTTTTTATCCACAGTAGTACTTTCTTTTTATGAGAAAACCGGCCTTAATTTAGCCTACCCAGCTAACAAAATTAGCTAGATAGGCTAACTAGCTTAGGTTAGTCAAATTAGCCAGAGTAGACCGTTGAGATGTCTCGCAATAAATACATGAAGTGAATGGCAAATGTTAGCCGTCCGGTACTCTTCCAGACTGCCTTGATAAGTCAGTAGTCATTACATTGGTCTCAGTGATGTCAATTTGCATTTCGGTTTGCACGAAATATTGTCTGAGCATGTGTGTTCATGTTTCAGTAAATGGGAGCATCTGACCTTTCGGTTTTGTTAGTCAGTTCTGTGTTAACTTTGACATTACTTCTTCACAACCTCTGTTGATTTAAATATAACCAAATTGTAATTCTCACTCAGCTGATCACTGCGTTAAGTCGTGGTACATTGCGTGTCCAGTGCGTCGTTAAAGTGTCACAGCCAGCAAGGGCTATAAGCCAAATTCCTGTTATTTCAATACTGCATGTGTCGTGTGGTCAAATGGTGCCGAGTAGTACTGCAAGTAAACCGTGAGCTGAACTAGCTTGAGTTATTTGAATCTTTTTAAAAGTTTTAAGTGTCAATTGTCGTATTATTTATAGCCGGAGCCCACGACGCAGGAGACACAGCCGATCGAGGAGCAGAAGCCGTTCCCGGTCACGCAGCCGATCCCGCTACAGCCGATCAAGATCCAGGTCTTACTCCCGCTCCCGTTCTCGCTCAAAGACCCGCACTCCTCGCAGGAGCAGGTCCAAGTCAGCGTCCAGGTCCCGCTCAAGGTCCAAATCAAAGTCACGCTCCAGGAGTCACACTCCGGCTTCAAACAGAGGGTCAAAGTCGAGATCAAGGTCTGGAAGCCGACCCAAATCTCCTGAGGACAACGGAGTTCCAGAGTCATGAAGTTTGGGTAGGTTCATATAATGGGTTGTTAGCAGTGCACCACACCTTTTTTAAAAACAAAAAACAATTTGTCGCCTTCGTCTACTATTTCAGTTGTTGCATGTAGCTTATTTTAAAATTTGTCACCCACGCTTAATTTTGAATGGTCAGTTTTATCAGTGCAATCAGAATTCATTTTGTCGTCACATAGATTTGTGCCTTTAACATAGACAGAGCAGTGTCACATGAATAGTGCCAATCCTACACCATGAAAGTCTATCAGAATAGACCTTACATTCAGCACTAATAGGCATGTCTATGTGTTTGTATAGAGGCACCTCGCTCCAACAGGTCAGTGTATGCTGTTTAGGCCTATTTGTGGTGTTTAAATTGAGGTGCTACATTGATGGAAATCCATCATCATGGGTCCCAGGCATGCATAGAAACACACAAGCTAAAACTTGCACTCCAGATTTTGATGGAGATCACATAGAATGTCAGTTGGGCCAAAGACGTAAGTACATTTTTGGGGAAGAAAAAAAAAATTGAAATTTTGGGTGGAAACCATTCATCTAAATGTGGAATTCTTTCCTCCAAGCTGCTGATTCCTGTTTGCAAAAGAGGAGTTTGGGGGCAGTTTGAGAGCAGTTAGTGTGTGATCCGCCCATTGGCTGCCTGCTGCTGGTTGGCGGTTGCTATGGAGCAGGTCGGTCTCTATGAGTGTTGAGGTGGTGTTGAGGTACGTTTGATGGACAATGGACTCTGAGACCCTCCTTCATCATCCACGTCACTCGCTAATGTCTATGGTCGCATAGACGAAAGCCAGACAGACACAAGGGGTGGTTTCACAAAGTCAGTTTAACAAGGTGATCAGCTGAGTCGTTAACAGAATTCAGAGTTCTAATTGGATGGGCTATGCAAATTGGATTTGAACTTTTCTGAACATTTGGCTGGTGACCTTTTAAAATGGCTTTGTAGGGGAAAAAAAAACCTCACCCCTCAGGTTTGTTGGCTTAATTTTCCAAAGGTTACTTGCTAAGCATCCATTTGTGTGAATACAGAACCAATGTTGGCATGGTTGCCATGGCTGGTAATCTAATAGCCCATTTGTAAATGGAAGATTCCAGAAAGAGAAGACATTTCCGTAAGGATGATTACCACACAGTTCTTGGTTGCATCATAAGCCTATCCTAAAATTATACCGTGGCTCTCTTGAAACTGACATTTTCTAAATTCTCTTCTTTTCTAGATGTCAAGTGACTGAGACCTCAGTGTGGAACTTGCCGAACGGAAAGGTCCATTCAAGGACTGCAAAATTGTGATGTCAGACCAAAAGGTTATTGTAACTTGGTCTAAAATCTTTTTAATGATTTCTTTGCTTTCAGTTGCTCTGAATTATTTTCTATCATATACTGGATCTTATGTAATGCCATTAAAATTTTCATTATACTTAAGTTTGGGCAATAAGGTAATGACTTCCCCTCCCCCATTTTTGGTAGTGTTTGAATTTAAGTACCCCATGTATTTGCAACTCGCAGACAATAAAGTAAGTTCTTTTTTTTTTAAATCAAAAGTTATTCATCTTTTCTGTCACCCATCATTTTGGGGAAAAAAAAGTGAAGTTGTGTCTGTATTAAATGAATGTGACCACCTCTGAAACCTTAGGTATTCGCAGAAAAATTATTTGGCCAATTGAAAAGGCCTGTACTTTTCTTTTCTGTTTTTCTTTTAAGCAAGTCAATAAAAATGAATTTGGATGAGAGATGGTCAGAATAAACGCTATTGTCCTATAGTAATGTATTTGGTTCTCTTATTGTGACACATATGTTCTTTTAATTGATCAGTGGTAATTTCAAAACCATCCTGAGTCTAACATTGTCTCTTGTGTATCTTTTGTGCACTAGGCGCAGTTGCGTAGCAGTTGAATATTGCTGGTTAGCTGTAAAGGTGACGCGTCTCGGTGCAGAGTGCTTGGCTGTTTCCAGTATTCTCCTGGTTGCTCCTGTGTAACGCCTTGATTTGATTTTTTTTTTCCTCCCCCTAAATTGGCAACAGCAGAACAACCTTTTTTTTTTTTTTTCTTCTTCTTCCTAGAACAGTCATGTAAAGTCCTCAAAAAAATGTTAAATCAGCTTCGGGCAAAACTTTTGAACTATACAGTTAACTATCACTGCGATGTGAATGTTAATAAACTTTTTTTTTTTCTTTTGACGTTAATTGTTTGTGTGTGTGTGTGTGTGCTTTTCAATTCTTGTATTACTCCCTTGATCACTCATCCTTATCTGTCAGGATCATTTTCTTGATGTATTCATCCGTACAACATTGCTTCTTTGTCTCATACCAGTAATACCGTGCACACTGATTTACACACAACCTGACACACACACACAAGGGTTGCATAAATGACTTTGTTACTATTTGTGAACCTGCCTGCCATGAGGTTTGAGTGCGAGTGTAGATGACCAGATAGTTCTAGTTCATGGGTAAGGTTTTAACACCCAAATGAAGTCCTAGTCATCACCAGGAATTAAAGGTGTACACTTTGTGTTGTATTTTAACTGACTGTTGACCCATCTGTCATTGAATGACCTTGGAGCAGTGTATCTCTCTCTCTGATAGTCTGATAAGCCTATGTGGTGAGGTCCATAAAAAAAACTGACCATGGGTTGGAACTGAGTTGAGCAGACGTCAACTGAGCTGAATTCATCTGAAATGTGCTAAGAACACGCCGTCTTGTTTTTTTTGGGGGGTGGGGGGGTTCTCACATTTGACAGTTGTTCTCATAGCAGAAACTGACGTGGGTGTAAGTCATTGCTTTAATCTCAGACTGTCAACATATGACTGGCAGGTGTATTATGTATCGTCACACATATGTGATGTCATTATTAAATCTGAAAACTAGGAGAGAGTTCCCGTTCAGTGTTGATCATGTCTCCTCGTATTTAACTGACTTGTTTGAGAACCACCAGGAAATCACAGGCCGACTTAGATCGTGGGATGGTTGTCGTAGCAACCACCAACACTCTGAGAATCTGGATGCCCCATGTGTTACTCTAGGAGTCATCACAGATCCATTCTCAGACTCTGCATCATCAGTAACACATAACACCACTAACTCAGACAATATAGCATCATAAATAATACAGTGCATCACTAATTTAGACAATATACCTCTGGACAACAGGTTTACTTTGTGAATGATCAGTCACTTTAGTACTGTTTAGAGATTAGGGCCATGTTTTAATGGTATAATCACTGACATTATGTTTGAGCCTGGAGTTGAGGAAGTTGAGTCAGCCTTTAGAGCAGGTAAGTAAGACTGCAAACATCGTCTCCAGAAACGTGAAAGATGCCATCATCCGTAGTGAAAGTGAACAGAGGGTCACGTTTTCGTTCGGCAGGCTAAGCTATACTGTCTTGGTGTATCTGTGAGGAGGCAGTCGAGGTGTGTGGCCACTCAAAGTCTCCTCTAATTTAAACAGGTTTGTGTTTTCCTCACCCAATCAGAATCGAATCTTAATAGATTATGTCACTATGTCATTTTTCACCCACTTAATCCACAGCCTCTACAGAGGAAAAACCCCTCACTAAACGAGGAGTGGTTATCAGTGCAAGAGAAGAGCTGTTTCATAATACATAACAGCTAAGAATGAGATATGAAGTAGACACTACCAGTCAAAAGTGTGGTGTGTTCCACTGTTAGCATGAATAGCATGGCTGACTTTTTTTTCTGTGCCAATACAGTTGGTTCTTCTTGAAATTATAGAAGAGTATTGGTATAAAATGCATGCATTTTGATCGTATTTTATTTTTTTGTAATTTTATCAATTATCCATTTGTCAGACCTTTTGCAGGCTTTGCATTATTGGATGGTGAATAACTAGAAATCTGCGGATACCCATGTGAGTCTGTACTGCAGGCCTGTTGCTGTACAGACAGACCTACAGGGTTAAACCTTATACAATAGCACCAAACCACACTGGCACGTGGCCCTCTGAATGCGTCACAACAGAAGAGTTCAAATGTTTAATTAGAACTCTCTCTACTCATATCACACCTGACTGTAGGAGACCAGAGAGTTTCCATGTGTAAAATAAATCATTCATGAAAAGGTCACAGTCGAACTGCCGTTTCACTGAAATTTCTTGTGAGTGCTTAACAGCCAAACTCTGTGTCGCGTCTTTGACTAAGGGAACAGGACCACAACTGGCCGCACAAGAATGTGGCCTCATTTGTTAGGGAGACTAATATAATGATATGAAAGTGACATTACAAAACCAGCGGCGTTCTGCCCACAGATCTACTAAAACAAATGTATACAAAATGACTGACAGTCATCATAACAGAAACAGTATTCACTGCATATCTGAGATCTGGTACAAGTGTTAAGTAGCAGAACTTTGGCTGAGAGAAGACTGGCAGTGTTGAGGAGAGAGAACGATGCTGCAAGACACGCTCAATAACATTACCACTCGCCATAGAGGAGGACAGCAGGTTATCTGTTAAAGGGCTTTAACATATATGTTCTTCTCCAAGATCAAATTCCATGGTCATTCTGAGGTCGTTTCAGGGCAAGGTCGTCTCAGGGCAGGCCATCGTAAAAAGGGCACCGCCCGAAAAAGAGATCCAAGTAAAATAAGTGGATTCGTTCAGGTTCTCATCAGCCTTGAGAGAGTGAAACTCCTGCCCAAAGTGGACAAAACTTCACCCCCCCCACCCCCCCACCGCCCAACCCATCCGTCTTCCTGGCCGTGACGCAGTGGAGTTGTGAGCGTGTTTGATATTTGCCCTACTTACTGTCACTAGAAATAATCAGACATGCATTTCCTCATGTTCTCATCTTGCACTTTCCACCACAGTCACTGCTGTAGGGGAAAGAAGAACAGACAGAGTGAGGAGGAGGTGCAGAATCTACAGCTGGTCATTTGGTTGGAACTTTGGTCCAAACCGACTTTGAAAAGGACATAGAGAATAGACTTAAATCTACATGTCTCAATACACAAAACTGGTGCTGAGAACTAGTCTGTGTAACCCTGTGCAATTCCATTGCTTAACTCATTCGCTTTTTCATTTTTTTCTTGCTACTAAAATACAAACAACTAAAGTTAGTTCATAAGCGGTTGGAAAAATGTGAATCCTTGAATATCCTCCAGTACAGCAGAGAACAGCTTTTCTCATGTGTCCTCTGGGGGATTAATGGTCAAATCTAGTTCTCTCACGGACGCAAGGCTTTTCTCTGAGATCAGACAGAAATATTGCCTGTAGAGACAGTCAGATAATGGCTCTAGGTCTGGATTGCGACCTCTGAATAGTACTGTTATTATGGTCAGTATTTATGTTTAAGGTCATTAATCAGAGGTGACAGATGTAGACAGAAATAAGACAGGCTGGCTCATAGGAATGAACTGATTCTATACAAGTTAAAATGAAGCAAATGTAATGTACTGCTGCACAGTTTGACTTCAAAGATGCACCACAAGAGGTCAGTAGTTACTCAGTAAACCTCTGCCTTTTTACATTTCATAACCATGGCGTCCAAAATCTAATCTTTCATTTTGTAATCATAGTGAGTTGCATGGTGGTAGAAATGTCATGCAAAATATTACCTTTCTCAGGTAATAAACCAGCTTAATCTAGTTGATCAAGTTAACATGATGGATGAGTCATATCATCATCCTTCCCAACCAGAGAAAATAAAGCCTGAACTTTGAAAATAAAGTAGATCACTATCTGACAACACATGATAAAGGAGTCCTGGGCTGGAGCCAGGGCACTTGCTCTCTCCAGTACAGATAACACTTCCTGCCGAACCTGAAGAACATCCTGTTCACTGTCCTAAGTCGGGTCTCATAAATATTCTAACATTAAAAACAGTATCTGGGTGTCAAACCGCAAATGTGTTAGACCCATTAGTTTGGTCTAGTTTAGCTTGTGTGTGTGTGTGTGCGCGAGTATTTTCAGGGCTGAATATGAGGGAATTTGCTGTGTTGTGAGAGTGTCTTATTCAGTGATGAATGTGAGAGAATATTTGTATGTGTCTTTTTTTTTTTTTGAGATACTGCTTTAATCCCCGAGGGGAAATTAAGCCTCTGCATTCAACCCATCCGAAGCAGTGAACACACACACACACACACACACACACACACACACACACACTAGGAGTGAGCAGTGAACACACACACACACACACACACACACACATACACTAGGAGTGAGCAGTGAACACTCAGTCACAAGCCTGCTTCTCTGACCTTTGAGCCACAGGCTGTTTTGTGTATGTAGCTTTGTGGTAAATGTGTCTTTGTGGGTTCTGGTGTTAAAAGTGAGAACATTGTACATGCACATATAATGTTAACATATAATATTTTCATGTTATGTCAATGCATTGACATTTCGCGCACGCATGTGTATGTGTGTGTGTGTGTGTGTGAGAGAGAGAGAGAGAGAGAGAGAGAGAGAGAGAGCTCATAATGACCTGCTCAGCCTCTTGTCAGGCACAATTCTTTCCCACTCATTTTGTAGAGACTGTGCGGTTCAAAACCGGAGAAACCACTCTCTGTTTTTCAGGTTTATGTGCAGGATAAGGTTCAGGTTAAGGCCACTCACTTCAGTTAAGATTTGAAATTACATACAGGGCAGAAAGGCTGGAAAGTTAATGTGCTGAAACCAGTTTTGAAGAAAAGGAAAGAAAAAAAAAACCCCACAAGATAAAAATGGCTGTCAATGACTATAATTCTCAAAGGATTGCAAATTGTTATTTTTGTGTTCAGATGTATAGGTTTGAGTCACAAAGAGAGTGAGTAATCTTATGTACAGTTCAGTTCTTACTCTAATGAGTCAGATTCTGCGAAATACAAGATTGCCTATCTGTGACTTTTACTTGTAGGTAAAAATTTTTTTTTTTAAAAAAAATCCAAATTTTGGAGTAAGATGTTGTGCAAAACATAAACAGAGCTCTATTATTCTCTTTGCCAAGTTGCTAAAAAACAGAGTGTTGAAAGAACAGATGGCTAACTGGTCAATGCTATGTTGAGTACTATTTAACAGTCTTTTGAAGTTTATCCAGTTATCCATCTGGGGAGGCATGAGAGATGAATGCAGCCAGGTGCGCTGTTTTGAAACACAGGCTTGATATAAGTGGTGCAGATTGTACCAGGGGGGGTTTCCAAAAAGCAGGGTTTCTCTGATAGCCAGTTACATGAGCCAAAAATGCAAAACTGCCCGAAAGAACAGCTTAAGAACAATGCCAACAGATAGTCATGAATTTTGACAGTTTTGCGTGAAAAAAAAATTCACGCTTCATGAAACCCTCAGTCTCTCTCTTGTTGTAGGCTGTGACTTTCAAGATTTGAGATTTTTCAGTGTTATAGGATGGGGTGGAGCCACTTTCTTGGGTTTAATTAGTGAGCTAGGCTCATTAGCAAACTCACCTCGTAACCATAAGCCAGGTTATTAAGGCTTGTGGTTTTCCATCATACAGTTGCCTCACAGAGCAACAGTGAGGGAGGTCTTTTGAACGTAAAAAAAAAAAAAGTATTGAAAGTCTGTTTTCCCAGTATACTGACAAATAATACATGCTGTTTTTGAGAGAGACAAGTTTTTGAGACAAAAAGAAAGAGGATTATTTCTTTTTGATTGACTAAAGAAAATAAAAGATTCAGAAACTAAAGAAGAGAATAATTCGGATTGAAAAGAGCAGCTAGCACTCAAATCTGTTTTTGGTTTCCATATTGTTAAGTCTACAGCCAATACCCATAAAGATCAGTTGATGCTGGGTAATGAACAACACCTTCAGAGTTTTTTTTCCCCCCAAATAATTTCCTACAGCTTACGTCACCTTTGCTTCGTTCTACAGTGACACTTTGCCCTCAGGGTATACATTAAGGGGTGTATATTGATTGGCATGTAATACTTCTAATTGGAAGACCGAAAAACATTGATTAGTTTCTCTTTCTTAACTGATATCAGCAGTTCAGTAATTAAGTTCACTCGTGTAATTGTTTCTAGGTGATATGCTTCTATGTTGCGATACACTCAACTTGGTGTTTGTAGCCTATGGTTTAGCGTAAAGGTACTCCATTTCATGCCCACCCAATCAGAAACGTCTCCAGTATCCCACATTAATTTTGATCACGGCCAACGCGACCAGAAAACGCAATTTACTGTATAATTGCCTCTTCTGACTTTCATTTACGGTTGTCAAAGGGAACTTTGCAGACTTTTAAGTTGACTGTTTTGAGATATGTACTCCGGAAGAGTTTCTGTATCATCGCAATAGCTGGCTTCACGTGACCGTTTTGCTTTCGTCACACTCTTTCGATTCTGCATGCGCGCTATATTACAGTAGTCAATGAAATGAGGCAACATATGTTTTGCCACATCGATGTTTTCTAACAATTATATCAGGTGAAAATGGTGCAACGCCGTGGAAAATCCAGCACCCCAGAAAGCAGTGTAATTGAGAAAAAGATTAAAAGGTAACAGTTTTCTATATGAACAATCTGCTGAATGCATCTGGTCCGAAGTGGATCGCATCAAATATCTAATATAACACTGACACTTTAATTCAGTGTAACATATGGCTTGTTAATTTACAATATAGATGAGATATATACCCCGATCCCAGGCCATGACAAAACGTTTTGACTCTCTATTACTGCTCATGGTAGCAACCTTCAGAGTTTTGTAGGTGTTTTAGTTGCCTCAAGACATTGTTGTGTGAACGTCTTCTGAACACAGGGGGAACGCGCAGCGTCAGGCTTCAGCGTGGAGGGGCTCTCAGACAGTTCTGTTTGTGTGTGTGGCACTTGCTGGTTGTGGAATAGTGGGCTGGTTATACCTCAGCCAAACCGATGACATCACGGAGACCCTTGTCTCGAGGAGTGAAGTGCTCTCACAGCCCAGAATATTCACTGTTCAGTGCTCTGACGACTATGAAAACTACAAACGATTCCCAGGTAAATATCTTACAATCATCACCCAAGACACCCCCCCCCCCCCCCCCCCCAAAAAAAAAAGTCCTGACTCCCTACTCCTTGTCCTGTTTTGTCAAGCTCCTGGTAAATCAGAATATCAAAGCTGGAGTACTTAAACTACTCCTGCTGCCATGCATGTGTGTGCATGAGGGAGAGAGCATTAGACAGGATGTAATTTTGTTCTATTTCATATCTAAATGTTGTGCCAGGAATGACAACAAGTACAGAAACTGCTTTCAGAACTTTGATATAAACAAGAACAAAGTTACTTTAGACTCCAAGAGCTCCAAAACGTTCTACATATTCGTTATGTTCTACCAGTGCATCTCATTCCAATCAGGACTGATACTAAACAGGCATCCATAACTCCACTGGAAGCAGATATTGCTCACAACCTAACAAAAAACCTGTGTGTCACCCTAACGCCAGCATAGCTGGACACAGCCAATATGAAGAGTGCTGATATATGCGTTCACATGACGTTACTGCCAATTAACTGTTACAGCGCTGCAACCAAAAGGTAGCAATGATGTGCCTCTGTTAAGCACCTCCCCTCCCCCTTTAGACTTATACAGAAATTCAATCCGTAACACCCAGATCTGGAAATTATTCTGCTTGTCAGAGTTGAAACTGAGGAGCAGAGTCAACAGAAGAGAATTAGCTTGAGATCACTGTGGTGTTTGGAGGCCTGAAGTGATGTTTGATTGGCAGCTACACACTTCCAAAAATCATCCCATTATGGGACTTATTAAGAACCCTCAAACACACTAAACCAAGAAGGTTCTGGAACTCCCATGTGCACCCCTGGCTTCGATTCAGCCCGCACATTTTCCATTGGCTCTCAGACTGCCTGAGGGCGGGAACTGAAACTCAAGCAAATCTCTGGAGTCTAAAAACTTCAGCTGTGTGCCACTAAAGCAAACATTTCATTTTATGTGCCTGTTACTATCTTTTTGAATGTGTTGTCGAAAATAATTGATCACATCTGGTGCTGTTGTTGTAATAAATATGACCTTAAATTTGTTTACATGAGCAGACGTTTGTAATTTTGTGATTACGATAAACAAAGTTTAACTGAATGGGATAGTTTTTATGTCTGAAAAAAAATCCAGTGTCCCATTGACCAGATCCCATAGACCAGATCCCATAGACCAGATCCCATTGACCAGATCCCATAGACCAGATCCCATAGACCAGATCCCATTGACCAGATCCCATAGACCAGATCCCATTGACCAGTAAGACAGTGAAGTCCCTCTGCTTCGTTGTGTGGTTGGTTTGGTTTGGTTTGGTTCGGTTCGGTTCGGTTCGGTTCGGTTTGGTTTTGGTTTGGTTTGGTTTGGTTTGGTTTGGTTTGGTTTGTTTGGTTTTGGTTTGGTTTGGTTTGGTTTTGTTCTTGGTGAATGGTGTGCTCTGTTTTCAGGCTGCACTCC